>NW_010259888.1:9646-16762 GCF_000690775.1 Eurypyga helias
CTGGTGCGCTCCGTGAATCCCAGGGCCATGGGGTGATGGTGGGGCGAGGGTCCCATGCTGGAGGACTGCCAGGTGGGTGTGTGCAGGAGGCATGAGTCCCGGGGGGCTGCTGGCAGCGGGGGCTAACCCCTGTTTTCTCTCAGGCGGGAGGATGCTCCCCCCTTGCATGGGGACAAGCCTATTTTGAGGAAGTTTGAGTAAGTAGAGGCATGCGTGTGTCTCCAGGCATGCGCTTCCTCGGGCCGGTGCCTGGCTGGAGGTGTCTGGGCTCCAGGCACACAGGGCATAAGGAGCAAGAGGGTCCCCACCAGTCCCTGCCTGGGTGCCCTCCTGGGTTTTGCAGCTTTTGGAGGAGGGTCGCAGCAAGCACCAGGTCTGTTGGGACCAACAGGTGATGGTGGCACCTGATGGCACGAGTCCTCAGCTCCCATGAGACTGTGGCATCCCTGTCCCTGAGCTGTGGTGGCATCACCCGTGTCTCTGCAGGGCCCAGAGGAGGTTGAGTCCTCCGGGTTCCTGATGCAGTGTGGCATCAGGGGTTTCTGTGCTGTCGGGCTGGCTGTGCAGTGCGGCATGGTGTGGTTTGCCCATCATGGTTTTGCCCCATCCCTGCCTTGCTCCCAGTCAACATCCACCCCTCTCTCGCAGAGCTCGCTTCTTGGAGAACCTGGCTGCAGCCCAGAAGGAGAAGATCTCTTCCATGGCCAAGGGACGGCTCGATGTCCTCAGCGATGCTGTGCTGGAGCATTCCACTGCTCTTGCGCAGGACAGGAACAGCGGCAGCCCTGAGCCCGGGATGGAGCCAGCCAGCATAAGTAGGTGCTGCCAGGGTGTGTGTTCCCAGCTCTAGGCTTATTGGGGTCCCTGGGGTGGGTGTTAGTGGCCCCTCTGCCCCCACTCCATGCCTGTGATACCCAGAGCCATGGAGGAGCTGGGTGGTATCTCCCCATCCTGCTCCGAACATCAGCATCTGAGCACACCCCACCAGGGAGCAAGACCCCAACTCTGTGTGCATCCCAGCAGCACCTTCCTCTTCCAAACAGGCTGTCCCAGGCTTTTCCTTTCTTCCTGCAGGGTCTCGCCTGGCTCGGCCAGACACCACCGACTCGTGCAGCACCATCTCCTCTGACACCAAGTTCATGCTGGACATGCTCTATGCCAAGGGCTCCTCGGAGCCAGGGAAGGAGAAGGTCTTCCCCGAGGTCCCATCATCCCCCCTGGTCCAGGGTGAGGCAGAGATGGATGGCGAGGGAGGTGGCAGCAGGGAGCAGGAGGGCGCCCGGCTCTGTGGCAGGGCTCCAGATGGACCGGTGGCCAGTGCCCACGCCAAGCTGGCACGTGCCATGTCCAGCATAGATGCCGAGACCCACACGCAGAAGCTGGAGAACACCGGGATGATGCCCATCAAGAAGGATGTGGAGCTGACATGGGAGCGCCTGGAGGCCAACCCCATGCAGCTGAAGATCAAGGACTTAGACTTCACTGATCTGGGGGAAGAAGAAGACTTTGACATCCTGGACACGGGGCCCATGACCAATGGCTCCTTCCTCTCTCCCGGCATCAAAGCAACAAGCACTGGACCTCTCATGGTTCCCCCTCCACCTCCTGTGGTCCCTGGCTGCCCACCACCTCCCCCTCCACCTCCTGTGGTCCCCGGCTGCCCACCACCTCCACCTCTTGTGGACCCTGTCTGTCCACCCCTCCCAGGGCTGCCAGGCCCCTCAGCAATAGATGGCCCCTCCCAGGCCAAGAAGAAGAGGACAGTGAAGCTCTTCTGGAAGGAGCTGAAGCAGCTGGATGGCACAGTGGGGCCGGGCAGATTCGGCCAGTCAACACTGTGGGCGTCCCTGCAGAACGTTGAGGTCAATGCTGCCAAACTGGAGCATCTCTTTGAGTCACGGTCAAAGGAAGTGCCAACTTCAAAGGTACCAGTGGGCTGGCACCCATCAGGCAGGGGGACTTGAAGGGTGGGAGGAAGGCTGGTGGTTCCTGTGGGGACCTTAGGCATGCACGGTCACCCCTACCCTGTGCTGAGGATGGGTACCTGCAGCCCAGAGGCTCTGTGGGGACAGCGATGGGCAGTGCTCAGGTCAGGCTCACCACGGGGTCCCTGAGCAATTCCCCGTGTCCATGGTGTTTCCATGAAGATGAGCCCTTTGCCTGGCTGTCCACA
Source organism: Eurypyga helias (assembly GCF_000690775.1). Classification (NCBI taxonomy): domain Eukaryota; kingdom Metazoa; phylum Chordata; class Aves; order Eurypygiformes; family Eurypygidae; genus Eurypyga; species Eurypyga helias. The sequence goes on from NW_010259888.1 coordinate 11,820, forward strand.
TCCATCCTGTCCTCTTTGCAGAAGGCCATCGATGGGAAGAAGGTGGTGGTGGTGCTGGACCCCAAGAGGAGCAATGCCATCAACATTGGCCTCACGGTGCTGCCCCCTGTGCACATCATCAAGACGGCCGTGCTCAACTTTGACGAGTTTGCAGTCAATAAGGAAGGGATTGAGGTGACCATGGGGGAAGCTCAGCCTCTCTGAGGTCCTCACGCGGGGCGTTGCCCCTGGCCTGGAGGCCTCCATGCCATGAGGCCTGCGCTGCCAGCGCTGGGGTCACACGTCCTGTGGTGACGTGTCTGGAGTCTGACACTCCCCTCTTTGCCTGCTCTAGAAAATCCTGACCATGGTCCCGACTGAGGAGGAGAAGCAGAAGATCCAGGAGGCCCAGTTGGCAAACCCTGATGTGCCCTTGGGCTCTGCGGAGCAGTTCCTGCTTTCCCTGTCTGCCATCAGCGACCTCACAGCCAGGCTCCAGCTCTGGGCCTTCAAGCTGGACTATGAGAGCCTGGAGCAGGTACAGAGCCACATGCCCCAGCAGTGTTCCTGGTGGGGACCAGCCCCGTCCAAGTTTGGGACGTGCCGTCCTGGCTGGGGACGGGCTGCAGGTCCCCAAGGCAAGCATGGGCTTGGGTTGGCCATGAGGTGGTTGTCCTCATGGGGAAGGGGGAAGCTCCCAAAGGAGGGGGTCGCCAAGGTGTCTCACCTGCCTCTCTCCTCACCCAGGAGATTGCAGAGCCGCTCTTTGATCTGAAGGTGGGCATGGAGCAGCTGGCCAGAAATCACACCTTCAAGTGCATCCTAGCCACGCTGCTGGCCATGGGCAACTTCTTGAACGGCTCCCAGGTGAGGAGCAGGGTGTGGGGGGACGTGGCCTGTCTGCAGTGCTGCAAGGACAGGACCAGGCATGGTGTGTGGATACCCAGGAGGGACGATGGGAAGCCTGGGGTGGGGCCTGAGGCTGGGTGGTGCTGATGGGGGGCCCAGTGGGTCTGCAGACTGGAGGTCTGCTGGAGGAGGGATGGAGAGGCCCCTGCTGACTCCATTGGGGTTTCAGAGCAGAGGCTTTGAGCTGGGCTACCTAGAGAAAGTCTCGGAAGTGAAGGACACGGTGCATCGGCAGTCCCTGCTCCACCATCTCTGCCAGATGGTGGTAGAGAAGTTCCCAGAAACCACTGACCTCTACTCCGAGATTGCCTCCATCACCCGCTCCGCCAAGGTGAGGCAAGGCAGAGGACACTCGGGCAAGGCACGGGTGTGGGTCCCGTGGCTGACCCACCCCACCAGCTCGGCCAGGGGCTGACATTTGCTCTTTCAGGTTGACTTTGATGAGCTGGCCAACAGCCTGGTGCAGCTGGAGCGGAGGTGCAGGACATCCTGGGATAACCTGAAGGTGATTGCCAAGCACGAAACCAAGCCGGTGCTGAAGAACAAGCTGACGGACTTCCTCAAGGACAGCACCCAGCGCATTGTTGTCCTGAAGGTGGTGCACAGGCGCATCCTCAACAGGTCGGTGGCTTGAGGTCCTGGGGACAAGGCGAGAACCCCATGGTCCTATTGGTGGCCTGCCACGATGGATGTCCCCACAGGTTTCACTCCTTCCTGCTGTACCTGGGATACCCGGCGAACGCGGCGCGGGACGTGAAGGTGACACCCATCTGCAAGCTGCTGCGGGAGTTCGCCCTGGAGTACCGCACCTGCCGGGAGCGCGTCCTGCAGCAGCAGAAGAAACGGGCTGCCTACCGCGAGCGCAACAAGACCCGGGGACGGCTCATCACCGAGGTACAGGGATGCTCGGCTGGCTGCCACCACCAGGTGATGCCCCCCCAGGTCCCTGACACCCACCTCTCCTCCCACTGCAGACAGAAAAGTTCTCTGGCATCGCTGAGGCCACTTCATCACCCGCCGTGGTATCCAGCGGCCCCGAGGAGCAGATGGAAGTGGGTCACGAGAGCATGAAGACCCTGCTGACCTCCCCCACGGATGCCCCTGCCCGCCGCAGCCGGGCCAGCCGGGGTAGGAGCAGGTGGCAGAGGCACTCGAGGCATGCCCAAGCCGGCTGGGCACGGCTGATGCCAGCATCCCTGTTGTCCCCATACAGGAACAGGGCACACCACCCCAGCCCAGGGCTCTCCAGCCCAGGAAGATGTTCCCAGTTCCCCAGATGATGCTTCAGATGAAATCATGGACCAGCTGGTGAAATCTGTGACGCACAACCCCAACCCCCGGCCCTGCGCCAACAAGGAACGCAGGAGGTCCCGTGGCAATAGGAAGTCCTGTAAGTCCCATCCCTGTCCCCATGCCCTGTCCTGTCTCTGTCCCCATGCTCTGCCCCTGTATTCTGTCCCATCTCTGTGTCCCTGCCCAGATGCTCTTTCTCATCTCTCTGTCCCTGTCCCCTTGCCCTATCCCATCTCTGTGCCTCTGTCCCACCTCTCTGTCCTTGTGCCCTGTCCCCATGACCTAGCCCATCTCTGTCCCTGTGCCCTGTCCCATTTCTGTGTCTTTCTTCCCATGCTCTGCCCAGTCCCTGTACTCTGTCCCGTGTCCCTGCCCAGATGCTCTTTCACATCTTTGTGTCTCTGTTCCCCTGCTCTGTCCCTATGCCTTGTCCCATCTCTGTGTCCATGTCCCCTTCCCACACTGAGCTCACCAGGCCGCAGCAGGAGGTACCCTGGGACTGGACCCCATTGCCACCCCTCCCCAGCATGCCAGGACCACCACGTCCGGGCAGGCACCCAGCGCATGGGGACCCTGGCAGCCAGCACTGCTCGTGCTGCCACTGCCATGCTCTCCTCTTCCCCCAGTGCGACGGACGCTGAAGAGCGGGATCAGTGACGACCTGGTGCAGGCGCTGGGCCTGGGGCGGGCATCTGGCATGGAGGTTTGAGGAGACCAAGGGGGCTCATGCTGCTCCCCACCACCAGCAGCCCCCAGGACAGGACATGCTGCCAGTCCCTGGTTCTCCAGGACTGGCACGCTCTGCACTCTTGGTTTCACCTCGCTCTTCCCTGCTGGCCTCCAGCTCCTGGAGGTGCCATCAGCAGGATTGGAGTGATGTCCCGGAGCTGCTCCATAGTGGCCGGGATGGAGGATGCTCGGTGCCCGTGCATGTGAGCAGAGACCCGGGAGTTTATCTTCTCAACAGTATTAGAAGGGTCAAGGGGCTGGACCCAGGTCCCCTCGAGGAACTGGGTTTGGCCTGTGGCCACTGTGGCAATAAAGTGATCTGACACACTGCTGGCGTCCCTTGTCCCTGCAGCTGGGTCACCTCACTGCTGGGCTGGGGTGCCAGAGGCTCCTGATGCCGTGCGCTGGAGCAGGCACTGCCAAAGTCAGGGGGGAAGGGGTGATGCTCCCTCCAGCATCCCTGGGGAAGCTGTTGCCGTGGTCCTGAGCAGGATCTGGCTGCTGCCAGAGATGTCCCAGGTTCGGCCCTGCCTGGGAAACCCAATGTCCACATCCCCTGTAAACCCCTGAGAGGCCGGGGGACTCCTGGGCACACTTGCCCTGCAGCAGCCAGCCCTGTGGCTTGGCTTGCAGGCACCATCCTCACTCCTAGGACAGTGTGATCCCCTCTGTACCGGGACACCGGGGGGGACCCTGCCTGCAGGAGCAAGGACTGCTGCCAGGCTCAAGGCTGCACGCTCAAGGGCAGGAGCGGCGGCTCGAGCCCAAGGCCACGGCGCAGTAAAATCAAATACATTCCCCGTCTCAAACCTCATCTCCCTTACAAACCTCTCCTGAGGGATTTTAGCCAGACCAGCACCTGGGTCTGAGGCAGGTTGTTTCCTTCCCAGAGTGGGACCAGGGTGCAGCAGCCACATTGCCCCCTGCAAACCCAGCCCTGGCCAAGCCACCAGTCTCAAACATCTCCCTGTGCTTGGCAGAGACGGGCTGTCGCGTGATGAAAATGCTGCCAGGGCAGCATCTGCCTGTCCCTGTGGGGCCTGGGAGATGTCCAGGCAGGAGTATGCCACCTCCTGGCTCATGCCACCCCAGGCACAGATTAAAACCCGCTCTGGGTGCTGCCTGCGATGCTTCCCGTGGGTGGGTACCATTTCTGAGCGTCCCCCTCTGCCAGCTGCAGTGCTCTGTGCACTGTCACCTGTGGCAGAGGCATTTGGGAATGGTGTCACGTCATCCATCACGGCAGCTCGACCTCGGCGCTGCCTCCAGCCCTGAATCCCACGCAGCAGGTCTCTGCGGCTTTCAAGGAATGAAGAAAAACTCCACCGGGCAGGGCAGCTTCTTCCTCCCGGCTAACCTCTGCCCAGGGTTGCCCCTCCGGCGAGGCTGGACATGCTGGAGGAGCTGGGCAGTGCCAGCCAGTTCCAGGTTGCGAGGCGCCTGCGGTGGTCCCGCGTGGTTTGGGGACAGTGGGATACCGTGCCAAGAGCTGCAGGTGTCCCAGAGGTGCCCCACGATGTGGTCTGACCCTCCACCCCTCCGGGTGCTTGACTTGGGTCTCCAAAGAGATGAAGAGGTCAGGAAAGGTGACATCGAGCTGCTCAGATGCACAGCGGGAAGGAGGAAAGGGTGGGAAGCATCTGCACCTGCCCCAGGTACCCAAAGTGACATGTGACACCCCCAGGACTGTGATTCCCACGGGATCACTGGGGAAACTGAGGCAGGGTGCTGTGATTGTCCCCCCCCAAGGAGTCTGGCAGCGCTCAGGGTGGCCATGTCCTCAGCGAAGGCCTCCACAAACCCGGTTATTTTTTTCCATCTGGGTTTTTTTTTTTTGCAGCCTTGGTGATATTTCCAGGATGCCCGGCCACACGCTGCCCTTGAGCGGCGCCTGAAGTGCTTGGCTTGGCCGCGGCACAAGCGGCTTTTGCCAAAAAAACAAACCAGGCAGGCGCAGACACCCCTGGGATGGAGAGGGGGTGGCGGGGTGCTGGAGGCTCCGCTGGGAGCAGAGGCAAGTTCCTAAGTTTGGG
>NW_010259889.1:0-8954 GCF_000690775.1 Eurypyga helias
CTAACCCTAACCTTAACCTAACATAGATCTAGCCATAATACTAACCATAAACTAGCTCTTGCACTAACCCTAACCATAGGCCTAATCAAAGTCTATCCCTAACTATAAACTTACTATCATTGCTCCAGCCTTGAACATAACCCCAAACTGAACCTTAACCCTAACCCTAGCTCCAACACTTAACCTAACTTAAGTGAATCGCTAAGTCTAAACCTAACCCTAACACTAAACCTAACATATATCTAACACTAACCCTAACACAGGTCTACCCCTAAGCCTAACCTTAATTGTAGCTCTACGTAACATCATAGCTCGAACCTTAAACCTAACCCTCAGCTGAACCTTAACCCTACCCCAAGTTCCAACCCTATCCCTAAACCTAGTATAGGTCAATCCCTAAGCCTAAACCTAACCCTACCATAGCTCTACCCCTAACCCGAGGTAGAAACCTAACCGAGGTCTAGCCTTAATCCTAACTATTAACCTAATATCATAGATCTAAGCCTAATCATCATTCTAACATAGCACTAACACTAACCCTAACCTTAAACCTAACTCTAACCCTAAACTTAACTCTAACAATCAAATCTGACCTTAACATTAACATTAACCCTAACCCTTACCCAAAACATAACCCGAGCTATAACCTTATCCCTAACCCTAACATAGCTTGCACCCTAATCCTAAAAATAATATAGCTCTAAGCCTAACGATAACGCTAACCATAACCCCAACCCTAACATAGCTCTAAACATAAACCTATCTCTAACCCTAATCATAAATCTTAACCTAACATAGCTCAATCGCTAACCTTAATGCTAATACAGCTCTAACCCGAAACTTAACCCTAACCTGGCTTTAACCCTAACTCTAACTCGTAACCTAACATAGCTCTAACCCTAATTCTAAATCTTGGCTCTACCTCAAAGATTAACACTTACATAGCACTAAACCTAACTCTTACATAGCTGTAACACTAGTGCTAGGAGTAAATATAAAATAACAGTTACTCTAACCGTAACCCTAACCCTAACTCTAATCCTAACCTTAACCTAATATAACTCTAGCCCTAATACTAACAATAATCCTATAGCAATCTCTTACCCTAACATCAAACCTAACCGCCATCGATCCCTAAACTAAATTCTAAAGCTAACATCATTGCTCCAGCCTTAAACATAACCATAAACTGAACCTTAATCCTACCCCTAAAACGAGCTCCAACCTAAACCTAAACCCTACCCCTAAAACGAGCTCCAACCCTAACCATAAATCTAGCTGTAATCCTAATCCTAACATAGCTCTAACCCAAAACCTAACCCTAACCTGGCTCTAACCCTAACCCTAAGACTAACCCTAAATATTACCCTAAGCCTAACCCAGCTCTAACCCTAACAGAGCTTTCACACTAATGCTAAACCTAACATAGCTCTAAGCCTAACAATAACGATAAACCTAATCTAAACTGTAACATAGGTCTATGCCTAATTCTAAACCTAACATATGTCTAACCCCAAACCTAACTCTTAACCTAACATCGCTCAAACCCTAACCTTATCCCTAACAGACCTGAAACCCTAACACTAACATAGCTCTAACCCTAAGATACACCCTAATTATCTCTATCCCTAAGCCTAAATTTAACCCTAACGCTAAACCTATCATATATCTAGCCTTAACCCTAACCATAACAGAGACCTAACCATTACCCTAACCCTAATTCTAAACCTAACCGTAAACCTAGCTCTAACCCTAACGTAGCTTTCACACTAATCCTAAACCTAACATAGCTCAAAACCTAACACTAAAGCTAAACCTAACCCAAACTGTAATATAACTCTGTGCCTAATCCTAAACCTATGTCTAATGCTAAACCTAACACTTAACCTAACATGGCTCAAACACTAAACTTACAGACCTGAAACCCTAATCCTAACATTAATCTAACCCTAAGACTTACATAGATCTAACCCTCACACTGAACCTAACATAGCTATAACCCTAACTCTAACATAGCTTTAACCCTAAGCCAAACACTAAACCTAAAATAACCCGAACCCTAACGCTAACATTGACCCTAGATCTAAGCCTAACCCTAGATCTAACCCTAACACATTCCCTAAATCTAAGTTAGCCCTCACCCTTACCCTATCCCCAAAGTACCGGAAAACCTAACCCTAAACCTAACATAGCTCTAACCATAACCCTAACATAGCTCTAAACCTAATGATAACGCTAACCCTAAACCCAACTATGCTTAATCCTAAACCTAATTTAGGTCTAACCCTAAACCTAACACTTATCCTAACATAGCTCAAACCCTAGCACCATCCCTAAAACACGTGAAGCCTTAACCCTAACTCTAACATAGACCAAACGCTAAGCTAATCACTAAACCTAAAATTGTTCTCACCCTAATCCTAACCCTCAAACTAACACAGCTCTAAATTTAGCACTAAGCCTAGCTCTAACCCTAACCCAGGCTCCAACCCTGTCCCTAAACCTAACATAGCTGAATCCCTAAACCTAAAACTAACCCTAACCCTAAACCTAACATATATCTAACACTAACCCGAATCCTAAGAAAGTTCCAAGCCTAAACGTAATCCTAAACCTAACACAGCTCTACCGCTAACCCTATGAACTTAATATCATAGCTCTAACCCTAACCCAAACTCTGAGTCCTAACCCTACCCTACCCTTAACCCTAACCCTAAATCTAAACCAAACACTAACCCTAAACCTAACATAGCTCTACACCTAAACCTAATCCTCACATTTACATAACTGTAACCTTAACCCTATCCCTAACCCTAACATACTGTTCACCCTAATCCTAATCCTAGCATAGTTCTAAGATTAACGCTAATGCTAAACCTAACTCTAACCCTAACATAGCTCCATGCCTAATTCTAAACCTAATTTAGCTAACAGTAACCCTAACACTTAACCTAACATAGCTCAAACCCTAACATACCTCTAACCCTACACCTAACCCTAGTTTTAACCCTACCCCTAAACAAAACATAGCTCTATCCCTAAGCCTAAACCTAACCCTAACCCAAAACATAATATATATCGAACCCTAATCCTGACCATAACATAGATCTAACCAATACCCCAATGGTAACATAGATTTATGCCTAACACTAAACTCAATTTTGCTCTAAACCTAAACCTAACACTTAACATAACATAGCTCAAAACCTAACCATTTCCCTAACATACCTGAAATCTTAACCCTATCATATCTCTAACCCTAAACCTAGCAGCTTTATCCTAACCCTAAGCCATAACCATAACTATAAACCTAACAGCATATCTCTAGCCCTAGCCCTAACCTTAACCCTAAACCTAGTACAGATCAAGCCTTAAAACTTAACCCTAAACCTAACACCACCCAAATACTAACATAGTCCTAACCACAACCCTAACATAACTATTACCATAAGCCTAAACATAACATAGCTCTAATCCTAACATTAACACTTAAACCTAACATAACTCTTACCATAACTTTAACACTAAACCTATCATAACTCTAATCCTAAACCAAAACCAAACATGGCTCAAAGCCTATTCTTAAAATTTACATAGCTCTCAACCTAAACCTAAACGTAACATAGCCCTAAACCTAAGCCTAACCCTAACATAATTGTAAATCTAATCTTAATACAGAGCTCTAAACCTATCCCGAACCATAAGAAACATATTATCGTAACCCTAACATTAAACGTAATACAGCTATAAAAAGAAACTTCAAAATAATATGACTCTAAGCCGAACCCTAAACCTAAACCTAAAAAAGCTCGAAAATTAACCCTAAAAATAAAACTAACATGACTTTATCCCTAATCCTACCATACCTCTCAATCTAAGCCTAACCCTGATGTGGGTTGAACCCGAACTTTACACTTAACCTGGCTCTAACCCTAAACATAACATAGCTCTAATTTTAACAAAAATGTAACCCTACTCTAAAGACTTACATAGCTCTAAGCCTAAAACATTCCTTCACGTTCAAGTAGTGTCTCTTGCATATATCTCAGATAACCCACCCCTGCCTCCACTTTGTTTGTGCTCCTTACTGTGTTTATGCCTGGTCAGAATTTCCCTTTTCATTCATGCTGTCCTTCAGTAGTTTCTCAACTTTCTGCATGTTGGAATGCACTATTTATGTGCTTTAGGGAGATTGGCTTTGAAGAAATTTAACATATTTGTCAGTGATACAGATTGTGGGATCGAGTGCACCCTCAGCAAGTTTGCCAATGTCGCCGAGCTGTGTGGTGTGGTCAACACACTGGAGGGAAGGGATGCCATCCAGAGGGACCTGGACAGGCGGGAGAGGGTGGCCACTGCCAACTGCATGAAGTTCAACAAGGCCAAGTGCAAGGTCCTGCACCTGCGTTGGGGCAATCCCAAGCACAAGGACAGGCTGGACGGAGAGTTGATAGAGAGCAGCCCTGAGGAGAAGGACTTGGGGGTACTGAGGGATGAAAAGCTGAACATGAGCCGGCCGTGTGCGCTGGCAGCCCAGAAAGCCAACCGTATCCTGGGCTGTATCCAGAGCAGCGTGGCCAGCAGGTCGAGGGAGGGGATTCTGCCCCTGTACTCTGCCCTTATGAGACTCCACCTGGAGTACTGCATCCAGCTATGAAGCCTTCAATATAAGAAGTATATTGACCGTTGGAATGAGTCCAGAGGAGCCCACAAAGATGAGCAGAGGGCTGGAACACCTCTGCCATGGGGACAGGCTGGGAGAGTTGGGAGTGTTCAGCCTGGAGAAGGATCTTGGGAGATCTTAGAGCATCTTCCAGTGCCCGAAGGGGGACTACAAGGAAGCTGGGGGGACTTTTTACAAGGGCAGGAAATCATAGGACAAGGGGTAACGGGTTTAAATTGAAAGTGGGGAGATTTAGATTTGGTATCGGGAAGAAATTCTTCCCGGAGAGGGGGGGGAGGCACTGGGACAGATTGTGCAGAGAAGGCGGTGATGCCTGGAAGCATTCAAGGCCAGGCTGGATGAGGCTTTGAGCAACCTGGTATAGTGGAAGGTGTCTTTGCCCATGGCAGGGAGGGGTGGAATTGGATGATCTTTAAGGTCCCTTCCAACCCAAACCATTCTGTGATTTGTGATCAATGAGCTGTCATGATTTCCTTTGCCCTAACAGGGCAGTTTTCCGTAGATATATGATGAGAGGTTCCCTGAACAAGCCAAAAGTTGCTTTCCTGAAGTTCAGGGTTTGTAGTTCTACTGATTTGTTCCCTCAATTCTCTGTGGATTTTACATACCACAATGGAGATTGCAACCAAAGCTGCTCTTCCCTTGACCTTCACATCCTCAACCAGTTGTTCCTTGTGTGTGAGTAACAGGTCCAATAGAGCATCTCAGATCGCCTTCATTAAGAACACAGTCCAGAAACCTCCAGAATGTTTTTGCCACTTCAGCAGGTACTGATGTGACTGAATTACCCGGTGAATACCAAGGCCTTTAGGTTATGATGACTCTTCACTAAAGTACCTAATTAAAACCTGTTCTCACTAGGTTAGCGAAGCTGTTGCAGACACTGTTACCTTGCTACATCAATTCTATTTCTATGTTACAGTTCTTGCTCCTCATCCTATGTTTGTGGAAGTGTCATAGAAGGGGGACTATGCTGAGTGGTTTAGGCCACTTAAAAGATCAGCGTCACAAATATTAGGGGAAAAGCTACTATTTTTAATATGAATTTGTGAGAAGTGTGACTTAACAGAATTTGATGGCAGGATCCCCTCTACTACTTAGTCAACATGGAAAAGCATACAAAGGCAAAAATCAAATTAGCAATGGATTAAAATAGTTTGTTAGAAACCCAGAATAATAATTGTTATGATGATGAGCATGGTTCCTACTTATCATAGAATCATAGAATCACTAGGTTGGAAAAGACCTTAGAGATCATCCAGTCCAACCGTATCTGTCCGCCACTAAACCATATCTCTCAGCACCTCATCCACCCGTCTCTTAAACACATCCAGGGATGGTGACTCCACCACCTCCCTGGGCAGCCTGTTCCAGTGCGTGATAACCCTTTCGGTGAAGAACTTCTTCCTTACGTCCAATCTAAACCTCCCCTGGCGCACTTACTTAAAGGTAAGTGGGAAAACTATGCTATTAATTTTCGGCTCAGTATGTTTGTAGTGACTGTCTGCCAACTCTTAAGTAATGTGTGTAAGATAAATGCTGTTTCTCGAAGATAAATATTCTCATAGTGAAAACCTCAGTTTTCAGAAATGTCTCATTCAGGATTGACACAAGGTTGGTGGATTAATGAAACATGCACTTGTTATTTTCTCTGTTGCTACAGTTAAATGTAGACTTCACTTGCTACCAAGTCCAGCATCTTTCATCGATAGTAAACTCACACATAGATGACCTTCTTTAAAAGCTGATCATTATTTTACTATCTGAGTCTGAACTATTTGTTTTCTTTTGAAGGTTTTACATGACCATATTGCATAACAATATGAAGTATTGGAGGTGTTTAGGAAAGGGTCATTTGGGCAGGTGGCTAAATGCTTGGATCATAAAACCAATGAATTAGTGGCATTGAAAATAATAAGGAATAAGAAAAGGTGAGACATCTGTTGACTTCAAATCAGTACAATAAACTTTTTTTATACAGGCAGTGACAATCTGGGATAATGTGAAAAAAGCAAAATCAAACCCCCTTGTACCTCAGGCTTTCATTCAACGCAGGAAGAAGAGAATGAAGGAAGGTGATGTCAGGGACTCCGAATAGGCCTGGACCCAGTGGAGACACAGACTATAACAGCAAGCATAGTTTTTACAGACTTACAAGGAGATCTCTGTATCTGTGACATTTAATGCACAGCACAGGTAACCAACCCTGCATGACTGAAAGTGGAGAACCTACATTTTCCCCAAGACTCTACAATCAGGGTTATGCTGGAGTCTCCTCCAGTCACTCATTTCAACATAAAAAATTCTACACTACGATCCTAAGCAATCTTTTCTTGTTATGTGACTGGTTACAAATTTTTAGTTGAGTTTAGCTTGAATCAGTTAATGAAGCAAGATGAGAATAGCGTTGTCAACTACAGCAACAGAGCTGTAGCTGTTTAGTTTTCCCCTCAGTGAATACTAAATATAAAGATGCTCTTCAAAACTGGCTGTGGTAGGTATGAAGTATGGCCTGTTCCAGTAAACAGAAGCATTCCTATAGAAATGAAAGCAGTAAGCTTTTACTCTGGATGCTTATTTAAGACTGTTCAAATATTTTTTCAGTCAAGTCAAAATAACTGCTCTAAATGCTATATAAGGCCAGTATGTTTAGACTAGGAAACAAACACAATGAATTAATTACTGTAGCTAACAGGGGTGAATGGTAATCTTTGCTCAATGGCCCACATGTTGAATCATAGAATCATAGAATCATGTTGAGTTTACACAAAGACTGTGGTGTTTGTAGCATTTATATTGCAATAAACTTGGATTGGGTTAATGGTGACATATCATGTGATATTTCAGATTTCACAGCCAGGCTTTGGTAGAAGTGAAGATCCTTGATACTATTCTGAAGAAGGACAAGGATGATACAAAATCATCCATATGAAGGAATACTTCTACTTTCGCAATCACTTCTGTATTTCCTTTGAACTGCTCAGGTGAAGTATATTTTCCTTTACATGAATTCTATGGAGCCCTACAGTTCTTGTGCTTTACAAGCTTTGATTTTTTGTGTCTTCTTTGGCAGAATGTGCTTCTCTTGTTTCCAGAAAGTAATACTGTCTAAATACAGGCTGCATAACCAAGTCTTTGCTGCCCAAGGTGGTCTGAAAAGGGCCCCATTCAGACCTCACACAGAAAATTACATGATCCACCCTTTATTTTCTGTGCTCTGTATTGAAGACTTCTTCCTTGAAAGACCTAAGGGGAAAAGAGTAAAACAATGAAATCAGGACAGTAAACTTTAGGGTATATAGATATGAATAATATTGAATAATTAAAAGGTATAGCTGTTTCTTGTTTCCTGTAAATGTATTCCACGGGACACATCTTAGGAGGAATTTCTGACAGGTTTTAGGGAAGTCAGACCATTTTATTCACCAGCTTCTTTATAATCAGGGCATCAAACTGGCAGCCCCAGCCCTGGGTACAGGGATCAGCCAAGACTGGACCAGGACATGGGCCTGTGGGTAGGCCTGGCTTATTGGGTTCCATGGCAGGGTTGTGGGGAGCTGGAGACTGGCCCTGCATGATGTCGCGGTGGCAGGGACTGATGACCTCGGGGGGATGACATGGGGTACTGGGCCATGGGCAGGTGGGGGGAACCTCAGGGCAATTGGTACTACTGGTACCCTCAGGGTCCCAAGGCAGCATTCATATGTTGCCAACCACGCTTGGCAGAAGCTAGCAACATAGTTTATGCACAACTAGAAGGACCTATGGTGGTGACAGGAGGCATATAAAAACCTAAAAAGACCTGAATTTATGGAGCTATTTCTCTAGAATTATTTTCTGCTGATTAACGACTTCTTAGAAAAAAAAGATTTGCACAAGGTGCCAAAGCGAACAGAAATGAGAATGAAAGGAAACTGAAGAAAATTTATTTCCCTCAGTTCCTGAATGATTGTTCTTGGTGAAAAACAACACAGCTGCATAACATAGCACTCAGTTCAGCCAGCAAGTCCAATGACATTTGACATTATGTCTTCTTTAGATGTGGAGGCTCAGGGAGATGTTTGTGCATATTACATGCAGAACAGCATTCTCAGGGAGGAGAACAGCTAACTCTTTTTTTTTGCATGGGTCCTCCCTCATGTAGGAAGACAAGTTAATACTCTTTTAAAACACCGTAAACTAATCATGCCTTTAAAAAGAAGTTGCCTAATCTAACAATTTTGTTAGTAATGTGTATGGGTTTGACACGACAGGGTGTAGATCCTCAACA
>NW_010259890.1:0-12113 GCF_000690775.1 Eurypyga helias
TGCAGCCTTTCATCATAGGAGATGGCATCAGAGTCAGCGTGAGCCCCGCAAGTGTGAGAGCGACTGAGAAAACCAACTAACAGCAATGACTGCCAGCCCACCCCCAGTTTATATACTGAGCATGATGTGCTATGGAATGAAATACCTCCTTTGGTCACTTTGTGTCAGCTGTCCTGACTGTGTCCCGTCTCCTGCTGCTTGTAGCAAGAAAGTTGGGAACACAGGTTCAGCATCAGAAACTGGACCTTGAATTGGTACAAACACTCCTCGCTAACAACTGAAACCACCAGTGTTACCAGTTACTCAGTGCAAATCAAAAATCTAGCCTCAGATGAGCTACTGTGAAGAAAATTAACTCAGTCCCCACTAAAACCAGCACACAGAGGTACAGATATCGCTAGGATTGTATTAGAATAGCTGAAGGCTTTTGCTGGGTTTGTGGGGCCAAGTAGGGTGTTGGGCAGTGGACTGAACCTTGCGATGCAAATGTTTGAGGTGACAAATTTGCCCATGTAGACCAACTCTTGATAAGATGCTACCAAGTGAAACAAAAAATTACCTGCCTTAGGTCACCAGTTAGTCTCTGCAGTACCTTTCATTAGAGAGTAATTTTTAATTTTCATCATTGATGATCAAGTTCCCATGACCTTTCTGTGTTTCATAGTTTGTTTTGTTTTGTTTTTTCCATGTAGGTTTTTGTCCATATGTATCTGAGGTCAGTTATACATCACAGGTTTCAATTATTACCGTATGATATTTAATAATTTGGAAATATTGGTAGACTAGACAGAAGAATTCAGCACACCTGTGCTCACAAAGAGTACATCGCTTTCTCACCACTGTTTCTACTAAAACTTATATTGATACACTACAGTGTTGATCTCTTCTCCTGAGGGAATAAAGGAGCAGGATTAATCCTAGTTTTTCTTGGTGTTTCTGTAGTAATAGTTTCTCTTGATCTTTGCATAAAGCAGTGGGGACAGTGTGTAAGGAAGCCTGGCTAATGAAAAGAACTGAGAGAAAAAGTAAGCAGTAAAACACAGAATAATTGAAATTGAGAGAAGGTTTTTCTGAAATAATATTTTTGAAGAGTTGCTGGTAGCAATACTAGTAGGAAAGGAGGCATATTTGCTTTTGCTTTATTGGTTGAAAATACACAGAAGGAGGCAAAGGGAGATAAAGAAATTATTAGTGCCTTTCTCCTTTTTCTCAATCCAGCTCTTAATTGTATTAGAAATTTAAAATAGAGATTTCTTGTTGAGTACCCCCTTTCAGGATAAGATTAGGTCATCTCATTCTTACCCTCCTATCTGTGTACTATATTGTCCTTTCTCGTTGAAATGAATAATGAATCGGAGACAGTGCTGTGAGAGCAGTAGCTTTCAGTGGCAGTAAGCCACTGAAACAGTTCAGCTGTTACATGGAACTTTATCCTGCGCTTTATGTCAGCACCTTTAGTGCTACTACTTTCACTAGGCATCTCTGATTCTCAGGTTGTCCTGCATTTATTGTTTTGTGTATTAATATCTATTTACGCTTCCTGTTTCCTGATGCATTTATTTAGAGAAAGTCACAGCACTAGCTTTTGTCAACTGATCATGCTACTTCTTACAGGTTTTTGGTTTATGTACGCAATACAGTAAGCCATTTATTGTGAATGGTCTAAATTAAGAATATATGAGTAACAGTGGAGTGGTTCAGGCTTCAATGTCTTTTATCCAAACTTAAAATATGAAACACATATTTGGTAATATTACCAGGCTAATGTTAAAATAAACCAAACAGAAAGCTTCCTGATATGTAAAGCATATGATTTCTTGGGCTCAACTTCCATTGTCAAATTATGATAGCCTAATGGTTTTGTACATCCACAGAGGTATATTTACACTTTTACTATGTATCAGTCTCAAAGCTGCGGGAAGTCAGGTCCAGTTACCGTAGTTCCGCTGATGCACAGTAGCCTGAAGAAGAGCCCTAAGCCAGGACATTGACAGTATATGGATAGAGGAAATCTTGGTGACCACAGTTCTTGTACTGAACTAAATTAAAACTCATTCAGTGATTCATCAGGAAAATAATAAAATCCATTCCTGAAATAAGCAGTTGTCAAAAGTTGTGATGGAGTAGCTCATTACTTCAGCTGTGTGACTACCGTCTAAACCAAAAGTTGCAGTAACCTTTCAGTCTTGGGAGAGATGGGATAATTTGTGGGTACATAACGTAGGTAAATACGGTTAAGTTTACAAGTTTATATAAATATGGTGAACAAGTTGTACCTTGTGTATGACAATCAGCAAGTGTTCTGTGCTTTTCAAGGAGAATACTGTTCAAAAGAGATTTCAGGGTGAAGAATGCAAAGGACTTGTGGTGAATCTAGGAAATGTACTTTGTATGCGGAACAAAGCATTAGACTGTGTGAAAGAGGCAGAGGGTAGAGAAGCTGGCCTTACTGACAGCATGGAGGAGGTGGAATGAAGTGTGATGTGGGACAAAGCACGTAAGTGATACCTAACGTCAAGTGGGAATAACTATGCAAAGTCTTGGCAGCTGTAACATTGTGTGGGGTAGAGGAAACTGGCTGAAGATAGACGACAAGAAGTTGGACTCAAAATACCCTGAAGACAGTCCTAACAATTAATTATGCTGTGGGCCATGAAGACAAAATCAGTCTGAAACTAGAATGTAAATGATACAATCAGTTAAAAAAAAAAAAAAAAAAGATTCTGACAAGAAGGAGAGTGACAGAGGGCTACTGAGATGGTTAGGCGGCTGGAGCATGAAATGTAGGAGGAGAATCTGAGGTAGTTGGATTTACCCTGGTGAAGAGAAAGCTAAGAGGGATTAAAATGCTCTATTTAGTTCATGAGTGTTTGTGTAGAAAACAAGACAACCTCATCTGAGGTACACAACCAAAGAAGCACCAGCAGCCGTTACAATAAAGGAAAAGCTGATTGGTTAAATTGGTTATTAAATAGGCAAAAAATTCACAGTGAATCTATCCTTGGAACCATTCAGCATTTGACTGGGAAGGCTCCTAGTAGCCTGATATAACTTTGAAGTTACTCCTACAGATAGGAGTAGGATGTTGATCCACAGGTCCCTCTAAGCCTAAATAGATCTATGATTTTGTGGCAACTTCTGTTTAGAATCTATACTTGCAGCAGTAGGATTTATGGAGTGAAAGCATTGTTAATACACTGGACCAGTTAAATCTTATTTGGATGACATATCCAATGTAATCCAAGCATAAATGTAAAGTTTCTTTAAGCACAATTCTTGGAAATTATTCTCATGTCTAAGATGACTTACGGATTTCATGATATTAAATATTTCAGTTAGATTAAGATATTTATCTGAAAGGTAGCTTTTAAAATGTATTATCAAATTTCTGTATTTCATTTACTGCATCTGCATATTTAGTTTTTGAAATTCTATGTTTAAATAATGAGGAAAAGGGTGGGAATAGTAGTACTAAAGCATACTGCATAGAGGAGTTTGTCCTACAGGATGTTACTCAAAGCAATTATTTCTGCAAGTTCAGTTTCTTCCTAATATTTCTATTCTTCGTCTCCTGTTCCTATGTATGGACTTTTTTTTGTAGATAGAGGCTGTTGTGTAGCTGTAACTCAGTGTTTTTTCACAGCAGTGATATTTAAAGGATACAATTTGATCTTTTCTAAAGAACTTACTCTTTCAGCTACTGAGAAGTTATATGCTGGTACAGGATATCATTTTGTAGGTGAGTGCAAGAAGGAATGCACTTTTAGTCTAAAGCAGTGTTGAACGTTAAAAGATTGCTAATTGTAAATAAAAGTGGTGAAGATGGATCTGCAAGCTGTTTAAAAAGCAGATTTTTTTAAAAAGCAATGAATAAAATAATCAGTTGTATCACATGTGGATTTAAAGTTGCTAGCTGTTGTCAGTACAAGGAAGGATGGGAACACCTGTCGGAAATTTTGATGACCTTGAGAGCTGCAGAAATAGAAGTAGGATGAAATTTAGGTGCCAAATATTGATACATTTTGATACTCATTAATAAAATTCTTTTCTGTAAGCAGACAGCTTTTCAGCTGAGTATGACAGAGGAAGTGTAAGATCTGAGTATATTAATATTATGATAAAATACCTCGTCAGTCATCAGTAAAATGAGACTATTAAAAAGCAGATGTAGTTTTTTAATCTATCAGAAGAGGTATCAGAGTATATGCATTAAGATTGCGCTGGTGCGTGGTTCCTTTGTGCTCAAGAAAAAAAATATCAGATGATGTCACACGTAGAGGTTGGTAAGAAGATTGGGAAAATGCATTTTATGTGAAAACTTATTTTGTGAGAGGAGACTTCCCGCATAACTTACAGTGCAGCCGTATGAACTAATTTGTTTACGTGGCTTCTGGGCTAGAGCTGGCTCACGTCCAACTAGCTTAGAGTGTTTACTGAGTGGTACTCTTAATATTTCACCTATTCATGCAACAATTCCCAAGTTTTTTTTCTCTCTTGTTCCGTTTCTGATCTTGTGCATGCTTTTCATGGAAGTGATGCTTCTGCTGTAAATTTGTCAAGTCTGTAAATTGCCTGTGTTCTAAAGCTTCATCTTTAGGGGGTTCCCGAGGGATGGTAGCAATGACCTCCCTAAATATTCTGGAAGGGTTCAGAGCTGGAAAGGAGAGGACCCACAGGTAAAGATGATGCCATAAAAAGGAAATAAAAGCTGATTCTGAATGATTCCATTCTGGAAATGGATATAAAGCTCTAAAATGCAAAACAGTGAGACACTGGAATAACCTTCCAATAAGAATGATCAAGGCAAAATGTTTAACTAATTAAGGAGGAAGTTGATGAAATTATGGAATGCTTGGAATACATTATGTGATACAAATTGTAAGTCTCTGGCCTTTATGATCAGGGAAATCCTTATTTCTTGAGAAAGCAATGTCATAAATTATTTAATAATTTTTAATGTATTTAATGTGAAAAGATAAAACTTTTAAATAACAGAAGTTACAAGAACCCAAAAATTACACTGCAGGATTACTATGTTTATATGTATTCAGTCTTATGGAATTACTGTTACACCTTCAGCTCCTGGTAGTTTTAGACTGTACATCTCTGAAAAGGAACCTTTTATCTAATTTCTTCAGATGGCCTTCTGAAGTTTATTCTGAACATTACACTTTTACACTGATAGCTAAAGTTTCTGGTATTAGGTGGTGAGTGTGGAGTTTTTGTTGGTTTTTTGTTTGGTGTTCTGGTGGTTGGTTTGGGGCTTTTTTATGTTTGGTTTGGTTTTGTTTTTTTTTTTCATGTTGGGAATGTGGATTCATTGCTACTACTAGAAGATGAGATTTATTTGTCCCTCTCCCTGTGCTCAGTTGGAACTTAACCATTCACATGTAAATCCATTGGTGCTAATAGGTTTAAGGTTTCTGGGTATCCTAAGGTAGAAATGAAACAAATATTTATAGTGTTGAACTGTTTTCATTGAAGGATTTGTGCAAGTATAATGCAGAACTTAAAAAAAATTGGTGTGTTTGAAAGGAAGAACCTGATTGATGCTGTGGTTGTAGGTGGACACTTGAAGAAAAAAACAAACCTACTTGCTTTGCATGTTGCTTTTTCTTTGCAGTGAATACAATACATAGCGTTGATCTGTAGTCATACTGCCATGGGAGCTATTTGTTCGAGATGTGAGAATGGCATTGTGCTATGCAATTCACATGAACATAGTTAAGACCCTGTTTTGGAAAGCTTCCTTTATAAATGCATATTGAATTACTTATTTACTTTACCAAAACTATTTTTTTGCTAAGGTGCATTTCTTTGTTTTGAAGGCATCGAAGGAATAGGCTTGACTGTTTCCTTTCTAGTCCAAAATAGTTTTAGTCTGTATTCATGACTTTTCACAGGGAACATTTATGAATGGTTCTGTGAATGACCATGCTGGACAGGTTTTAGAAATGTGTGTGGAAGGGATGAGAGGGTGTAAGGGGTTTTGTGTTTTTTCCAGTATATCTTATGGCAGAAGTGCGTAGAGTGTTGACTAGGCATACCATTCTGTTTCTGTTCAAATCTGAAGAAAAACTGAGGCACCGAGAGATGAATTTGACTAGATCAAAATCATGTAACAAATTAATTGGTAGCCAGAAAAAAGGAACTGTGGAGCCCCATTCTTTTGCTGTGATTTCAGTCCAAATGTTGGGAGCTATGGAATGAGTTGGTTGTGATAAAGAAACCTATATTATGAAAATCAGAGAACACTGGTTTTATCACCACCTTGGTCTGTAACACTGCAACAAAGGTGAAGGACTTGGTGATGAATCTTCCCTTCTTCTCCCCAGCAAGGTCAGAGCTCCTCAGCTGAGGAGTGGAAGATGCTTCTTCAGTTCTCCTATCCCAGGAACTTAATAGACAGGATGGCATGATGATACTTGTCTGTATCATTATTCTTGGTGTTAACATAATGAAAGTTTCAGATAGTATGACTCATTTTGTCTGAGCCACTTGTAGTACACAGCTTCTGTCCCTGGTGGTAGAAAAAGCATAAAAACTTTCAGAGTACTGACTGATTCTGTTGTGCTTTTTTTCCCGTAAGTTTTTTTGATTAGTTGGAAATTATTTGAAGCTGCTTTGGAAGAAGAACTTTTGGGTTTGGCAGTTACAGAAAGATAAATATTTGAAGTTCTTGCTGTTTATAAAATTCATGTGTAATTAGAGAAAATTTTTAGGTTTTCAAGATTTAAAAGTAATACAAGCAGATTCAGTTGTGTCAGTGAAGTAAAGCTACAGATGAATATGGATTGAAAGAGACTTCGATTTATATTACTTTAATATTCCAAGTAACTGTTGGTTATACCACCCTCATTTCACGACTTCCTTAATTGCAACAGCATTTCACCGTAAGCCTTGATCCTTTAAATTGGGGATTTGATGTCACCTCTAACTCTGATTGAAGTTGCTGGTATGTTCGTCCTGATGACTGTCGTGTACTACCTTCTGTACAATTTCCCTATCTGTTGATAAGATTGTGAGTGCCATGTGATTCCTTAGCTTGATTACTTACAGAAGGAAACAGTTGTACCAAATTCTGAACCTTCTCTCAGTATCAGCTGTACGTGGAAAAGGAGTGCAAGTCTTAAGTTTTAAGATTTGTTTTTTGTTGCAGGCTTCATGAGGACAGTTTTGGCTCAATGTGGTCATTAAGCGCTAATTAGTCCTTCCCTACCATGTTTCAGAATAAAATCAGTCATAACACTTTATAGGATTGACCAGCATGCATGTAGCACTGAATTAGGAGTAGGATGCTCTGTGTCTATATATAATTAATATAAGGGTTAAAGGGTGGAATTCAAGTGTGCTGGTTTCAGGCAGGAACAAGCTCCTTTACTTCACAGTGCTGTTGGCTAGCCTAGAGTGCCTGGGGGAGTGTTTCATTCCATTCAGGCTCAGGGCACATGGGCAGTTCTCAGGCGAGAAGTGGCCCGGGGGGTCGTTAAGACTTTGGGCTAGCTTGACAGCTGGGTTGTTAGTGCTTTTGTTGGCTCTTGGTGTGATATGAGCAGGTGAGTCCTGCTCTGGGGATCTCAGGCTGGGACTCTTGACTGTGTGTGGGTCAGCAGGTGGTGAGCTACTGTATTATTAGTAGTATTGTTAGTATAACTATAATTTTCATTTATATTATTACATAGTTCTTAACTTTACCACCTTGTCTTTTCCTCCGACTCTCGGCTTGCGCTAGGAGAGGAGGAGGAGGGAAAGGGTGGAAGGGGAGCAAGCAACTGTGTGGTACTTAATTGCCAAATAAGGTTAAACCACAACATCAAGTTAGTATGAATGTAGGATACGAAACTTCATGAAACATTTCTCCTTCCTTCTGCTACATGTGGAATAGCTTGTTTTGCTCTTTCTATTTCCCTGTACAGAGATAGGGAGAGAAACAGAGGAAGTGTTTATGGGTCTTTTGTAGAGCTTCTGATGATAATGCCTCGCTTCCTCCCATCCCTGGCAAAATATTTGGACTCTGTGAAGCGTGGCAGAATGCTCAGATTATGGGTTTAAATCGTAGTTGTTTTAAACTGTTCTGGCAATACTGAGACACCACTTTGAGAGGGCAACCCTTGCAATTTTACACTAAATTTTTAACAGGAGATGCACTTAAAAACCAAAATAATTAAAGAATTCTCTGACCCCCTAACCTGAAAGCACTTTTGCAGAGCTGAGATTGAGTTTTTAAATTCTAACATGCATTCTTTCTAAAACCTAAGAAATCCTGAACTTTGTGGCATTTGTCAGGTGAAGATTGAGAGGTGTGTTGACTGTGCAATGGAGAAGTACAATAGCTGACTTTGAGGAGGAGCAGTTGACTTAAAAAACTGTTGAATTCTCCAACAGTGGCTCCCCTCACATCCAAAATTTTCAAGAATTATTGGTAGATAGTCATCACTGTTATTATCATCTGTGCCATCTGTGGTTTAAATGTGATTTAGCTGTCACTTAAGGTAAACGTGGAAATGCAGAGTTGTGTTTACATTCCAAAGAGATAATGATACACTGTATTCTGTTATCTTAGAATATTTAAATTGCAGCAATGTTACCATTTTATTTAAAAAACCAACAAATAAACAAAAAAACACAAACCAAACAAAAAAACCCCACCCCAAAACCAAACCAAAACAAAAAACCCCACACCCAAAAACCCCAAACCCAAACATTTCTGGATCACGTTTATTTGTGTAGGTTGTGTGTTTTACTGATAACCTACACTGTTTTGGTCATATGTATAACTTTCATTAGTTTTCAATCTGTACAGGTTACCCATTGAGGATTTTTATTGACAGTGCCTCCCAATTTTATGGTCAAAGTATGCAAGTCTAGTCTTTATTTTAAATTTCTCTCAGCTTCTAAAATCTTGAGCTGCATTAGTTTCCTTGGTTTTGTGACCATGCAGCTAGAACTGTGTGAGTTAGCATTAGTGTAAACTTCATGGTGTGTAAAACACGTAGCCTATACTTTATGGTCTTAAAGTAGTACACAAGCAACCTGAAAGTTTTATTTTGAAAATGGCCAAAATGAAAAATACAGACTGTCCTCATCCATGATGTTATACCTTCTGCATGTAGCATGTATAAATTTAGATGGTGAGATTACATCTAGTTTACTTGAGTGACTGTTACTGTTTTTAAATGTTATGTTCCCAGTTTACTTAGAGTTCATTTAAAGTTACTAAAATGTTTTTAAAAAGGAATAATTGTGTGCAAACTCAAGATAATGATCTACTGTGTCATTTCTTCAGAAAGAGTCTACATGGAAAAAACAGTCAGTTCACAGAGATTGAGGACAGACCTTTTAGAAGTTGTTGCAAGAACTTCAGGAGCTAAGAGGGACAAATGAGAAAACCAGTGTTAGAGGCTCTAGAAGTGCAGCTCTTAAGTCCTTAGTAACATGATAAAAAGGAAAAACATTTAAAAAAAAAAAAAGTCTGTGCTGATTACTAGTCAGTTCCATAGTGTATTATAAATTGTGCCAAGTATTGCTAACAATGACAAAATACAGAATAATCTGTAAAACATTCAGTTGTGTCCATAGCTAAGAGCAAAAGGTCATGTATCCCAGTATCTGTGCAGGTAGTACAAAGCAGCAGTCCAGTAATTGACAGTGTAATTCTTTGCATCCAGAAACTCTGATCGTGGATTAAACTGAATCTTGAGTGTAGTTGGATTAAAAAAACCCAACCAAAACAAAACTGTAGAACCACAGAACTATAATATGCTTGTGCTTTGCAAGGGCCAGTATTAGTTTAGCTTTCTGAGGTAGAAAGAACTCCAGCTGAAACCCGCAGGAAGTCTGCAAAGTAAGTGTCAGAGGATCACACGTAGTTTTTATCTTGACCACTTGATACATACAGACTTTTCTAATATTTTTTTAATGCTGTCATGAGTGGATGTCTGAATTTACTCATTGAAACTGTATCTGATGACTTGACTCATACCCAGGGAAGGAGCCAACGCAGTGATTTTTAGGATAGGCATTTATTTAATCAAGATTCCCGGGGATTATCACTTCAGAAGATGGAAGAATTTAATGTTTTGTTAATCTGTAGATAATTAATACCTGAAAGATGTGGAATGAAGCTTACTGTAAGTCGATCAGCATCAAACCTGGGGAGACACTTAATTTCCCTCTTATAAGACATTCCTTGTCAGGTGAGATACTGAATCGATTGGTGCTTTTGTGGGAAATTGAATTCAAGTAGATAATGAAAAATTAAAAGATCTCTCATCCATTTCATAGAGGTTTTCAAAGACAAGATTTTAGTTACACAGAAAAGTTAGGATAAAAGGTTTAGCATCTCAGAAGAAATCTTACACTGAGATCCTGGCTGTTCATGATTGTTACTAACGCTGTTTCAGCGTTGGGAAGGATAGTAATATGTCCCTGAAACTTTTAAATGCTTTCTGTGTGCAACCAGAATTACTGGAGAAGTGACAATTATCTGCAATTAGAAATTGTATATATATTACATGACAACTGACATGAAGCATGAGACAAAATAATCTTGTATTGGAATCTGTAAAATGAAGTAAATTCTGAGAGATCACCCTTTTTGAAAGACACATTATTATACCTGAGTCAGTATCATTAGTCAAACACTTTGGTGAGATTCTTGATCTTTACCAATGTCTCTGGTATTAGAATTTTGCATTTGTTTCACAGTGCTCTCTCATTTTGTTTGATCTTCAGTGTATTAAAAAGCCCGTGATCTCATGCATGTTGCAGAGGGCTTTGCCTTTTTCTACAGTGTATTTGATCTTTGATTTTGTTGTTTGACAATGTAATCAATGCTCTTTTAAAGTGAGCAATTTTATTTTCTAAACTATTGGTGGACAGTGTTTTCATGAATTACACCTTATTGTGGGAAAATATTCGAGTGGATTTCTGAATTGTGGGGTTTTTTTTTAATTATCTTTAAAAGTTTACTGTTACCTCTCTCCTTTCAAATTACCAGTTAGATTTTGTTAAATAATTAGGAAACTGAAGTAGTTCACCCACCAACTATCTACCTGTTTAGGCCAAAGCCCCTGCTTTAGGTGGAGTAAGTAGGGTTGTTAAAATTGAATATAGTGGATTTGATTTCTTTTTTTGTTTTACACATTCTTCCCCCTCTCCTCTTTATGGCAAGCCTTTGGTGTAGACTTTTTTCTGCTCACTGTATATTCTTATATATGGCTTCACTGGCTTGATGAAGCTTGCATTGTTGCTTCCCTGTGTAGAGCAAAGGAAGCATACTGAGCTTGGGTGCCTCTGGATTATAGCCAGTAATTACGATGGTGTTCTTTAACAAAATGAAATGGTGAGAACTTGCCATGTGCATTGGAAGACACCTTAGACTCTATTTAGGAGAGCAGTTTCTTTCCTACATAATAGGTACTGCCAATTTTTTGCTTGTCTCTTTGCATAAAGTCTTACTTAAAAGAATCCTTTGCAGTCAGCAAGCTTTCTGAATCAGCACTATCAGGTGCACGTGAATGTTTTCACTGAGTCCCCTGCCGATGTTTTGAAGAGCTGTGATATGCAGTACAGGCACAGGGAAGGAAAGATAGCTGCTGGAGGGTGTTACACTGTACTTGTGTAGAGACATTTTTAACAGGCTTACATGGGCCTATACAGGTGTGTTTGTGGTGACGTGGGTAGGGTCTTCTGGAAAAGAGGTTCTCATGTTACATCTGTACTTGTTGGCCAGGAAAATCTTCAGCTGTATGCAGCTCAGGTAATGTGTGTTTTGTCCTGGCCTAGTTTTAGAGTTTATTCTCATGCAGTTTTATCTAACAAAGGGTTCCAACACCTTTGGGAGAAGAACATTGAAATCATGCTAATTCCTTTCTATTAACTTCTGACACTAAAGAAAAAAATAGTTAAAGTGAAAATGGTTGCACGTCTTCAATCACTATCTCCTTTTAGCCCTTTCCATTTCTGAAGTCCCCAAAACCATCATCTTTGGCAGTGAAAATGAGGCAATCTGAGGCTTTTCATTAGGTGTTCGTTTAGAAGGCATAAGCCCATAACAATGTTTGAAACTGTCTTTCAAGCATTTCCCAAGAAACAGTCACTTAGTTGCAGAG
>NW_010259890.1:12133-13218 GCF_000690775.1 Eurypyga helias
ATGCTGTTCAGACTCTCTGCTGTGGATTCATTTTGACTGTTTAAAATATTATCTATTCTAACAGTTTATGGTGTTTTGGTTTAGTTTAGAGTTTTTTACCCCCTTAAATCCACAGAAGAAACAGAACTTCTTTTACAATTTAAATGAGATACCTAATCCTTTGGTTGGAGTTTGGTAGATGCCCCATCCCTGAAGTGTTCAAGGCCAGGCAGGATGAGGCTTTGAGCAACCTGGTCTAGTGGGGGCTGTCCCTGCCCATGGCCAGGGGGTTGGAACTGGATGATCTTTAAGATGCCTTCCTGCCCAAACCATTCTATGATTCTATGATAGCTTTTCTAGCTTAATAATGAATTAAAGCAGCACTATTAGCTTTTAACGCTTTTAATTGATCATCTTACTTCTTAATGGAATAAGCATATTGCAATTCCCAGCCGCATTTCACTTTTTACCTAAGTGGTTACCTCTGCAAAGACTTATTTGCAGTTGACCTCTCTGTATATACTGAATTTCCCTTCCTGGTTATAACTTTGTTTATTTTGGCCTTTTTTTTTTAATTTGCTTTGTAGATTTCCTAATGGAAAGCAGTATTTCAGATAAGGATACAATATTAATGCATCATATAGTTTACTAAAATGGACTGTGCACTAGAAACTTTTACAGACACAGTTGTTGTGAATTTGTATGCTTGTGATATTTTCTTGGTGGTCCTAGTAAAGGTAGAGCTTTTGCTGATGGGTAGTTTCTGTCAGTGAATCGGTACCGAATATGTAAGAAATGTGCTCTTAATAGAAGAAGTTGAACTAAGGCATTGTGGGTTTTTTTATAGCTAAAAGCTTAAAAGCAGGCTGAAACAGTAATCATGGGAAAACTGATTACTTTCAGACTGCCTGCTCTTTTTCTTTTTTTGAACGCTTTGTAATGATGTGTCTTTCTTCCCTAGCTTGTATTTATTTGTACTAGTTAAAGACAGACTGGGATTTTCAGCACATTTCAGCAATGGACTGTGAAAGACAGAAACTTTGTCAGATTTTAGCACTGAAGCATATCCACTCGCCCCCTCCCCCCCCGACTTCCTTGTAGCCCCT
>NW_010259891.1:0-41791 GCF_000690775.1 Eurypyga helias
GGAAAGGCAGCCCTCGGGGCGTGGGTGCCGCGGCCCCGCGGGGGGCGACTGGGGAGAGGAGGCTGCCGAGGGTTACGGGATTAAAGGGAGCCGAACGACCGGGCTTGCTATGGGGGCAGATGCGTTTTCTTTCGCATTTTCAAGGGAAAGGGCGGGGGAGGATCTGGGAAGATCTGAATAAATTAATGGAATCGCATCTTTAATGATGCTGCTTTATTTCTCTGTCTATTCTGAAAGGGTATTCCTGCATCCTTCCTTCCCTTTCCACCCCCAAAAATTTTACAGAATCAAAGAACAAAATTATTACCACGGGTTAGAGCTCATTTTCCAAAATATTTATTTTTGGAGGGTTTATGTCTGAATTTGAGCTGATTGCATTGGGAAAAGGCAGTATTCTTTCCTAAAGGTCAGTCGTGTTTATGTAAAAGGAACTGCCTAAGTCAGTTTTTACACATAAAATTAGATCGACTCTAAGCTTAATAGCAGGGCTTAATTGCTTGGAAGCTAAACCCTTCCCCGCCGGGTTAGGAGTTTGATAGCCCTTAAGCGGGTACGTCTGGCCGTTTCCAAGTGATCGCGCTGCCGGCGAAGGGGCTGTATGTGACTGAAGCTGGACACGGATGCAGCATCCAGAGTGGGCACCACTGCCCGACACCGGGATCCCAGCGAGGTCATTGCAGCAGGAAGTACGTGGCCTTCTGGTTGTGTAAGGGAAAGGCTTGATGATCTGCCTCTGACCGACGTACCCTGGTTGAAGTTCATATCCTTGTCACCTGTGTAAGGGGTACATACGTGCACCTGCCATTCCAAGGTGTTTTGCCTTAAGGCAGGGATCCTGAATCTTTTCCCTTTGCGGTGAGCACGCACTGCGGTTACCCTAGGATGTCAAAGTTGAAGCATTAGTGAAACACATCCTTAAACTCTGCTTTTTTCCATGTACTGGTGACCACAATTTTATGTTTTCAGTTGGGATGTCAAAGTTGAAGCATTAGCCAAACACATCCTTGAACTCTGCTTTTTTGCATGTACTAGTGACCACAATTTTATGTTTTCAGTTTTGCTGCTGTTAGTCGAAAACTCCTGGCTCACGAGCCATCTCCCAGCTGATGGCGTATGGGGCTTGATTTGCATAGTGTGACCTACTGGGGCTTCAGCTACTTAAACTTTGAGTCATCTCTAACTCTTCTATCTGAAAGAAACTATTTTTAAAGCAGTGCTGGCTGCTGGGTTGTGCCTTCCCTGATGAGTACCCAGACTTTCGAACTTGTCTTTTTACTGATTTTCTGCTCCGTTTCCCAGTGAGATGCGCAGGCATGTTCTTGGAGTGCTGCTCGAGGACAGGCTGAAGGCGGTGAGTTCGTGCTGAGTAGTGGCTCGGCTGCAGGGCTCAACTTTTATGGTCATTTGGTAGATTTAGCCGAACGGTTCCAGCAACACTAATTGGATTTCAAAGCTAAAGGAAGTCTCCCGCTTCACTTGTCAATAAAAGACATTTTGCTACATCTGGAAAATGCCCATTTATAAAATATGACGCAACAGTGAATAATTTCAAAGAGAAACTAATGCAAAACTAGTTGTTTTTAAGACAACTGGGGCTTCTCACTTTATTTTCCTTCTCCCACCCAATAGGAAATAACAAGTAGAAATATCTTTGTAAGTGGTTTAAACTAGATGAGGTCTGGCCCAGCAGTATGGTTCAGACAAACACATATTTTTGGTAAATGCCAGTTTGGGAGGCATCCTTAATACTGAGGAGGGTTGGAATAGGATAGAAGTGGAGTAACAGAAATATGATGGGACTTAATATTGCTGCTGAGCAATGTTATATTTTTAGGGACTCGTGACAAGAGCTTTCTGCTGTCAGCTGGGAGCTCAGCAGTTGGAAATGTTAGAGGAGAACAGGGAGTGCTGTGAGCCACAAATATAATGCAGACATAGAAAAATCAACTCTGGTTTTGATGAAGCTGAGGAAACATTTCTGTTAAAGCTTGCAGGGTATTCCTGCCACCATAGACAAGTAGTAATGAGATCTCTTCTAGAAATCTGTGTCATAGGTTTCAAAACCCAAGCTCACAGGATCGTGTTCATAACTGGAAAAGGTGGGGAGAAGGATGCTCACAGGAACAGAAAGGCAGTTGTACCACAGGGAACCCGCAAATGAAGGCTATTTCTTCCTAAAAATGCTCATACAGTATGTATTAAGAAATGATCCTGTTCTCTCAGTATTTAATTACGTAGCTGTGATGGCTTTCCACCTTCCTAGCCTTGTGCTTAAAGAGATTGTTGAGGTAAGTCACAGCGTCAATGAAAAGTTGGTGTGACTTAAGCTGCTGCACAGATCATCCCCAATTTAGCAAAAAAGTAATTAAGAACCTGCTTATCTCTAAACCTGCGAGTCCCTTATTAGTGAGCGTATGCAAAACCCTTGCTCAGGCGAGGTCTGCTGAAGGGAGCTGTGCTGGGGCTGAGCAGAGGAGGACGAGGAGACGAGAGGAGCTCCTCCACAGCTCTGGAGACTCTGGGGCCTCTCCTCTGAACGCAGAAGCTATAAAATGCTCAAGGGATTTCTCAGCTTCCAGATGGACTGGCTGGTGATCAGCCAAGGCACGGACACTTCACCGGCACACGTGGTGTGCTAAGGAGCCGCCCGTGAGTCAGCTCTGGCGTCATCTGGAGCTCCCCGACCTGCACCCTGCCTTTGCTGGGGACACCCCTGCGTGAAGGCTTTCCTTGCCTGGTGCCTGAAGCCCAAAGACTCTTACCACACAATCCCTCTGCAGTAAAAAACCAAACCAACCAGAAAGCAATACCCCAAAAACCATAATCTAATGCATCAGGCATGAAGTGGGATGTTTTGATGATGCTGTCAGAGGCAGGGTGAAGAACTGTCTCTTAATTCTTCTTGTTGGGTCTATTTGCAAAATGAAATAAAATCAAGGTTTTGAAGTTGTGTAAGATCTTGCCATGCTTTTAGAGAAGAGTGACCTGCTTTATAGTTCTTGTTCCTGCGGATGCTTAGTGTTTAAAATGAATTTGGTAGATGAGATTTTCCGCCATGCAAATGTTTCATTTTGCCTTGTTTGTTTGTTTTGCATGTATGCTATCTCCTGGTACAGATTTTCCTTTTTTAAATAGGAAATCACTCCACAGCTGGCTTTTCAAATGGATTCATTCTGGATTTTGAAATGACTTAATTCTGAAAAGTAAAAAGCTGTTTACCTATTGGCTCAACTTGGAGGCATCTCCAGGCACACAGCAAAGCCACGTATGGATTATAATGCTGTCAAAAGGCTGGTGGCACCGTCGCAAAGCTCTCAGTCAGGGATGGAAGGAAAAAATATTTCTAGGGACTTGAGGGAGGAAAGGAAACTATCTAAGGATTTCTTGGCACTTAATAGTTGGAGAGGTCAGAAAAGCAAAGCAGGGTGTTTGATGTGAAATATTATCAAAAGCCTGAAAATTTCAGTGTTGGTTTCTGTGCCCTGTTGAACTCAGCTGAAATAGGATGAAGGGAGCTTTTCTCTCATGTTCAGGGTTGATGGAAAATACATCTCCATTCCCTTTCATCTTCATGCCTACTTCTTTCAGGTAAAGCCATTTTGAGCCTATCAGTCTTGGAACTGCACGTGCTTAAATGAGCTGTCTATAGTAAATATTTAACATTGTCTTAAACAGAAAGACCTAAGTATTCATTACCTCGTTTCTATTACATATTTAGTCATACTATATGAACTTTATAAGTGTATGTGCAAGGCATGAGATTTTTCTGACTGTAGAGGCTTTGATATTTTGCTCTGAGAGATTATTACGTTTTGTAGTGTCTTGTTACAGAGTGTCGCAAACTACAACTCAGAAAAATCCAGAATACATATGACTCAAATTAAAATATCTTTTATTGGGAATGTAATTCAGTGCTCTGAAGGAAAGCAGAGAGAGAACAAGGGATGAGTGTGTTGTTCCCAAGTGGAAGGACTGATCTGGCCCCCACTGGGGAGGCTGTTACTGGAGTGGTTTGGAGGGAGGGGGCTCTGGCAAAGCAGCATGGGAACTGGGTCCTGAAGGACCGTGTTGGATGATGCCTTCTGTATCTCAGAATGTGAATATTGGTTTAATGAAAAGCTTTATAGCTTTTTTTCTACACAGAACCATAAAGTATTACCCAAAGACTGTTTATAGTGAGGAGACATTCTAGTTGCTGTCTCTTGCATCTAGTGACATGTTTTGTACTGTCTGGTTTTGGCCATTGCGTAAAGATTCCTGATCTTCTTGTCCTGGTTCAATGTATACTTCAAAACTGAAGAGAGCTTCATCACTCTACTTTCAAGATAAAATTTTATTTATTAATTTATTCTTTTATGACCAGCAAAGCTGAGATGGCATACTCGTCATGCTTATTGGAAATGCTGAGTGTTTTGGGGAAAATAAATGCTACTTCTACCTCATGCTCTTTACCTACAAACATCCAGATATTGGTAGTTAGTTTCCCGCAGTTAAATGCTTCTTCTGTTCACAACACTGAAAACCAAACAGGGCATGTTGCAGTCTGGCTAACTGTATGTCTTATCTAGTAGGCTCTTATTTTTAGAAAGCCAAAAGACTTTTGTCCTTGTGTGAGCTTGGCACCTGCGTGCTCATGCCTTGTGGATTCTCCCTGCAGCCAGCATGGTTCTCCGTTGTGCTTCTTTCATGCCAAGTCACCCTGCAGTACCAGAAAATTTGGTGGCATTACTACAACGACACTGCTTCGGTACATGACTTCTCTGAAAATAAGTAGTTGGGTTTTTTTCCTAGTGTACTGGAATTAGATGGAGAAATTTCCCTTGACCAAGAAATATCTAAACAGTTGCGGTTCCTGTTCATGACTTACTCAGTTGCCACAAATGAAAAGTGGGCTACAGGAGTTCTGCTTTTCATTTTTAAGTACAGTCCAGGGTTGCACAAAGTGTTTTTGAGGGATTTTCCAGGTTAAGTAACCTGGATGTCAACAACAGTGGTATGGGTTACAGGAGAAGGTGGCTTATGCTGGACTATTAACAAAATTTAATTTACTCCTCAGAAGCAGTTGTAGTAGATTGCTTAGGATCTCTGTTAGGAGGCTTGTGGGAGGGATGAGAGTCAAGCATTTCTCCTGCCCCCCTTAAGAGGTGATGCTCAAGTGCAGCACTAAATCTGACTGGCTGGAATAAACAAGTCTCATGGATGAGGGACTGGATGGAGTAGCTGGTTATTGAAGTAACTGTTGGTTTTTGTAACTTGTCGTAATAAACACGGAAACACTGGGTATACACCTAGGAAACCTGTTAGATTAAAAGTCTAAGCCGGGTTAATATTTTGCTCCTGTAAAAACAAATCTTTTGATCTTGGTCTGTGTAAGTAAAGTGTTAGTGTTCTAGTTAAAGGGAGTATGGAGATAATCCCTGCTTCTGTGCAACCTTGACTCAATGTGGAAGAGAGCAGAGACATTATTTCTATTTCAGCATCTTTAAAGGTGGAGGCATGGATAATTGCTGTAGTGGTTTATTCTTAAACATGGGATTTTTTGCTAGTGTGGAAATTCCATTGTAGCATCATGACGATTTTTTTTTTAAATAGATTTCTGAATTATACATTAAAGACTTAACTCCTGTAGGAGGATTTCTGCAGCCAAAGGAAATAGTGCTTTTTATAAACTGTCAATATTATTGACAGGTATCTTCTCCATTTACAATAACCTATGTACTCCTTATTGGGAGTACCTCTCTTGTTTACTTGGATAACAGACCATTTGTGGAATTGCTAATGGCTGTGACGTATTATTATGCTTTAGTAATAGCACTTTAATTCTTTATCTTTATTTATGCCAGAGAGACACTGGATTTAAATGCTCCCCTGACCCTGGTGTGACTATTCTGCTGTACATCGGCCTTAGTCTAAGTTTTTATACTGCAGTCCTTTGAAAATAAGGCATTGATTTGGTTGGGAAAACATCATTATTCCTATCAATATCACTGACTCATTAAAGCTAAACCAAAGAGAATTTCTTGTACTTTTTTTGCCAGATAAGCTGCTGGTTTAATTTCCGCTTAGAAAGACTTAGCCCTCTTGCACTCTGTTCAGCTGCCAGGGTCTGTTGCAGTATCACACAAGGACGTGTGATGTTGTACATGAGGGTTTATTTTAGTGAAAATCCTAGTAACTGGTGTGTTAATACTGTGGTATGTAGCCTTTTTCCTTCACACAGTGTAAACAGCAGTAGTAGTCAGCGTGCTGGCAGGCAGAGCGGCTGAGCTGCTGTCCTTTGCAAGAACGACCTAAATCCAGCCCTAATCTTGCTCCTGCTTGTCAGGTTTGAAGTCACCCATGGCTCAGTGGTGCGGTGGGTGGCTGGGGAGACCTGGTGCCCCTGGGACCGCAGCCCCCCACCTGGGGGGCTGGTGGAGCCCAAGGCCTGCCTTGGGTGAAGAGAGATGAAAAGCAAACATGCAAGCGTCCCGCAGAGCCTGGCAGCACCCATCAGGCCTCGTCGCCCATCAGGCCTCATCTCAGGTGGGTGTTGGTAGGGAGTGCAAGGGGAGATGGTGTTTCTGGGACTACGCTGAAGGCGAAGGTCCCTGTTGCCAGCAGAGAGGCCCCCGTGTCGCCATCCACCTCTGTGGTGCTCCTGGCGGCATCGGGGGAGGGTGATACCCAGCCTTCTGGAAACAGGAAAGCAGAAACCCTAAATATGTCAGAATTGCTGAGGGCGGTGCGTGACTGCGGTATTGATTTCTCTGCTCAGCTGTTTGCCTGTGAAGGCTCTCTGTCCTCACCAGAGAGATTTCCCCTCGCCGCAGGAGCTGCGCCAGCGCCCTGATGCTGTGCCTGCAGCTGCCTATGCCAGCGCGGCGCTCGCTGTAGGAATAACCCCCAAAATGAGCTGCTTCAGGAGAGGCTGAGAGGCATGCAAGGCGGCAGAACAAGGGTGTCAGGGCTCGCTTGCCTGCCTCCTTTCACCTGCTTGTCATGGACTAATCACGATGTCCTTAATGCCAGCTCGTCCCTGAAACGTGCTGGCAAACGTACAGCCCGCAAAGCCTCTGCGTGGGCTGGTGCTGGACGCGGGGTTGGAGCGCTGCTCCCCACCACGGTTGCTGATTGCTTCATTGCGGGTTGGAGTCAACAAGAAATGTGAAAGTGGGAAAACCAAAATAAACAGGCTGTGCGCTTTGATCCATTTAATGCTGTGGTGCTTGGCTGGTGCTATTTGAGATTGCATAGGACCACTTGCCTGTGTGGGAGGAAGGTTACAAGGAGCTTGTTCAGCCCTCTCTTGTTCATATGGAGAGGATCTGTAGCACTCAAAATTTGTGAACTTTCATAAAGTTTGTGAGTGTAAATAGCATAAAATTTAAATTTTTTTTCATTATCTACCTCTTGCTCAGAAAATAAAAAAAAATACTTATGGTAGGAAAAGTTACATTGGGGAAACCCAAATTTAGTCAGGAAACAGTAGGCCATCACTGTGATATTTTGGTTGCATTAGCCATATTGATCATCTCAAAAGTAATTAGGGAAGAAATGGTGATGGGTCATCACAATAAAAGACACATGCTGGGGGGATGACTAATGTGTGACAGACTGCCGAGGTGTCAGATACTGGCATGTCTGGAAGAAGCTTCTGTTACATTACCAGTATGAAAATATAAACAACTCCGTTTGCGCTCCTTGCTTGGAGTGAAAGACAGTTTTACTCAGTTGGCTGATCATCATATCTTAGCTGAGAGCTTTCTCATTAGAGACTCCTAAGCTTGATGAGATGCCTGGCTGGAAGTGTGAAACCTTCGAAGTGTGAGGTTTTGCTGCTTCCTCCTTCCCCCACATACCAACCCAATCCATAAAACATAACATCCAAACAGATGCTTAAAGAGTGAAATGGAAAGAGTATTCCCTTGCTAATACTTCATGTAGAGTAAGCTTGAAGGATTTGGCTGGATCTCAGTGACCTGCTTTGAGCGATAGTATTATGTTCTACTAAGAATTAATTTTTATACTGGAGGGGAGCATGTCTGGTTTTGGTGGATGTGGAAAGAAGACTTTTGAAGGTTGTTCTCCAGTGGGCAAACAATTCCATAAAAAATGTCAGCTTTTCTTAGTTTGTGTTCAGGGGCAATGTTTAAATACATCACTTGTGGAGAGTGAGCTTTTTCCACCCCTTTGGAGCATGAATATGGCTTTGCTTTACACTCATTTTATTCATCAAATTGCTATTCGGTCACAGAATTATTATTGCAATGTTTTTTAAAAAAAAACAAGCTTAATACCAAGTAGAGTCAAACTGTGCTTTTAAGCTGTGTGAGTGGTAGATGGCACAGCTTGAAAGCTAGGAAAATCCTCTGTCCACCCCCTTCTTGGTATTCTCTTGTCATGTTAAAGACTAACGTGTGGAAGGGTGAGGGACTTATTCTGAAACACCATTCCATGCAAACAATGACAGGATTTAAAAAAAAAAAAAAAAAGCAAAGCTCAACTGTCATGGGTTTGTAGTGGCTGCTGCTCTTCATGGATGACTGAAATTGTTTGTATAAATTTGCATTTTCCCCTCAGCATCTATATAAACCTATGCTAATTGCCATGCGTAGCTATGTTCCTGTACAAACTGATGGGCGTGCAGTGGTATGCGGTGCAGTGCAAGGTTACCTGTGTTAGCAGGAGCTGTAGTTACAAGGAAAAGGCAAGTGTCACTGTGGATGTCCTTTCCACGGGGCTGCCCAGGTGTAAGAGGTGCCTGGAGTTTCTTGTGACTGCAACACAAGAGGGCTGAGCTGTTTGTAATGAAATGATGAGACCAAGTGCTCACTAACCTGGTAATTTCTCAGTCAAATATTGATTAAATGGGCCTAGCAGTCTGCTTTCAGGATGTAGCTGAAGCCTGCTGGGAGAGGAGGATGCTGCCACGGTCCAAATAGATATTGCTTACAGTGATATTTTTGAATTTCTGATGGGTTCTGGAGCCTGAGTTCTCACTGGTCTGGACACTTTCTGGAGGCTCCAAATCCCTGATTTAGGAGCGCACCTCTCCTGCTTTATTACAGATTCGCAGAGTGGTAGGGGTTGGAAGGAACCTCTGGACATCATCTAGTCCAAACCGCTGCCAGAGCAGGATCACCTAGAGTAGATCACGCAGGAACAAGTCCAGGTGGCTTTTGAAAGTCTCCAGGGAAGGAGACTCCATCACCACTGCTCTTACACCCTCACAGGGAGGAAGTGTTTCCTCATGTTCAGGTTGAACCTTCTGTTTTCCAGTTTATGGCCACTGCCCCCAGTCCTGTCACTGGACACCACTGAGAAGAGCCTGGTTGCTGCTGAGATGGATCCAGTCAGATGGCGTAAATACCTTCTGGTGGGCCCTCTGGTCTCCTGTGAGATGTTTTGGAAAAAGGAGATTTATTTTTAAATTCAAACTATGAAGTATTTTTGCAAAGAATGCAATACACAATTGAGTAAACATTTGGCTTTTCATTGTTGAGGGAGGGGAGGATTTGCTGATTAGTTAGTTATTCACACAATACTATTTTTCCATCAGTATTCCCACTTGGTATCCTTGTTGGCTTTATGCTGAGCAATACTCTGACATGAATTTAAAATTAAGAACAATTTTATGCTTAAAAACAAGAGCTCTGTTAACTTAGACTTTCTCTCAGCTGTGATGCTGGCTGGTATGAGTTGCACACTTTCTAGGGTGGGACTTTCTGTAGCGTAGATGTTGGGCCTGCTCGTTTTGGTTATTCTCCCAGTACAACAATTTGTAAATACACTGCACTAAGTATTTGGGGCAGAATTCTCATGTTGACTTAAAACCTGAACAAATAAACCCAACAACAACAACAAAACACCCAACCCCCTAAAATCTTGTGTTGTATGAAGATGGTCATGGCTTGTATCATGGGGCTTCCAAACTGCCAGGTGCTGTGTAAAACTACTGTTGGTGAACGCAGGCACTTGTCACCGAGCTTCGAAGGGTGTTCTCTGCTGGATGTTTTGCCTTGTAAACACTTCAGGAACGTCAAGGCCAGGAAGAACAGTACTAGGGTGTCTCCAATGCACCCCTTTTCGTATTGTCTACCTTTGTCTGTAATGACTATTGCTATGAATCTATTAAGGTAGAATATTCATCTCTGGAAATCAGGCTAGCAGCTATTCTGCTTGGATGAATTAGATGTTCAGCCTTTTCCTGAGATGATGCTATTCAAGATAGGTTTGTCTGCCTAGCATTTACAAATATATTGACTCTTCTTGGCTTCAGCGAGTGTGATAGCAGATGTTGTTTGACTCTCGATTCGAGCGGGGATGTGTAGTCTAGTGTTTCTATCTCAAATTGAGGAATGACTAAGAACTAAAGAATCCCAGTGTAAGGAATGCTATTAAGTAATAAATTTTTCCTGTATAAATACGAACATCTGCATAGGGTGAGGCAGCTGTAGCTGTGGTCTGCTGTCATACTTAGCAAAAGGGGAATGATGATGGGGGGATGCTAACTTTCACAATAGCAGTTCTGGTTAATAACTTACATTGTCTTTTCTATGCCTGTGTTTTTTGTTTTCTTTCTTCTTGGAGCTGCCTGATGGGTGGTGAGTTGGGAGGGGAAAGAAAGAGGACTGTTGAAAATTGCTCAGCCTACTACACTAAAAAAAACCCCAAAACCACCAAAAAACACCCAAAACCTCTGAAACAAACAAATAGAAAGCCCACAAAAACAACCCCGCTCTAGCTTAATTTGAGCTGGACTTCCCATGAAAACTCTGCCTTAATGAGCTCAGACCCCTCAGCTCTGCTTTGTCCCAGTCAGCAGGTGAGAAAGAGCTGAGGTCCCCGGCGCAGATGCCCTGGCTGTGACCCAGTGGCTCGGGGCCCTGATTAGTTCAGCTCTTTTGCTTACAGCAGGAGTAAGAATGAGAAAACATCTTGTCTTGGAGCCTGGATGTATTCATGCTCCTTGCCTGTAGGTCTGTGCTTAGCACTGGAAAAGGCATTTGTCCAGGAGCTGGGAAGAAAAGGCAGATTTAGGTCTTTCCTACAGCTGAGAATGAATTGCTTGGAGCA
Organism: Eurypyga helias; assembly: GCF_000690775.1. Lineage (NCBI taxonomy): Eukaryota > Metazoa > Chordata > Aves > Eurypygiformes > Eurypygidae > Eurypyga > Eurypyga helias. The sequence continues at coordinate 11,059 of NW_010259891.1, forward strand.
GCTATCACAGTGGAGTGTCTGAGTTACATCAGTTTTGATAGTGGTGAAGATCTACTTGCAATTCAGAATCTGACTTGGGTTTCAGTTAGAGGTTAATATTTTGTCAGCAGTTTGTGGCAATGACTTCTGACTGTGTGTCAGCATCACTTGTGGTGCACTGAGCAGCTCAAAAGGGAAGCCGAAGCTAAGCAGGAGTCCATCTGTGTTGTTAATAGTGTAGTGTTATTACACTCAAAATTCAACTTGTGTGATTGGTAACACAGTCACACTAGACTGGTTTCCTTTTTTTGAAAAATAGTAAAAAAAAAAAGAACTCCCCCAAACAATCCTTATCCACCAACTTCTGAGCCCATAGGTCAATTGAGTTTTGTCAGAGGTGGAATTGAAAAGATAGGGGCTTTATTTGTGAAGACCCTGCAGCTAGACCAGAGATCCTAATTAACCTTCCAATAATACAAAGGCTGTGGGGAAAAGCAGAAACACTTTATAAAGCGAGAGGCCTCTCCATGTGGGTATCCTGGCAGGCTAATTGGCAACCACGTAGCTGGGATCCGAGCAGAGCATTCCTTGCCTCCTGCCCATCTGGTGGGTCTGGGAATGAAGGTAACACGTGGTACTGAGTGGAAGCGGGGAAGATGAGAGATAACAGGCTTGTGTGAACAAAAGGAGCTGTGGATGAGAGGACCGTGATTTCTGTTCTGGCGTCCTGTCGCATAACTCCCAGTGCTCTTTGCCCAGACCTGTGAAACCTTACAGCTGCGTTAATGCCATCTTCCTCAATCAGGAAATGCCATCTTCCTCAGTCAGACAGCCTTTCTGTCTCAGTCTCAAATGAAGATTAAGTGAGCAATTCTGCTACAGCTCTGCAATGTCACCAAAGGCTGTGGGAGTAAAGCTACGTTTGGCAATAAATAGCAACGCAAGGATGGTTCGTTGCTGGTACAAGTCCTTCCTCAAGCTCACCGAAAGGATGTAGTAGCTTGGCTGTGTTGGTGCTATTGCATCCAAGAAATGTGTCTATGGAAAAGCACTTTTTTTCCCCCCCCCACCCCCCACCCCCCCCCCCCCAAAAAAAAAAAAAAGAAAAAAAAAGCCACACTGAATGGGAGATACAGCAGCAGAATGTGCTGGGGAAGGGGGCTCTCTTCTTTCTTTTTCCTTCTTAATCATCCCTTTTCCAAAATTTAAAATCAAAACAGTTCATCCTCATACTTTATTGTTTTAAAAAGCTATTCTGACCTTCCTGATAATATTGTTAAGAACCAAGAACTGTATTCTGATGTATTAAAGTACTAATGATGCATAAGGAAACATAAAACTGTACTAAGTGCATTAAATTTTGAGTAACTCCAACAAAAGGCACTGTCGGGGATGGGTAATCACTGTGTCTATGAGTTGTCTTAGAAGTAAGTTGCGATATTCAGCTGAACAGGTCTGCTGTAACGGCTTAGAAGGAGATGGCATTGCGTTGCAGTGCAGTGGGAGGTGGGTAACCCACGCTTGATTAATCTGCTCATACCAAAGTGGCATCAATCCATGCTTCCAGCAACCTTGTAATAGATGAGTGCATTAATGAGCCTCTGGGTAACTCAGGCTACGCACGGGGGCCGGCGGGGGGAACGTCAGAAAGGATAAGTGTTGCTGACTCAGTTTCTCTTCCTTAAGTTACCTCTACGTATTTTTTTCCAAGCAATGCTTAAGTGACTCTGTGTTAAACTGAGCATTTTAAAATGTCTCTCCACGTCAGTAACGGTACCAGGGCTGTTTTGTACGGGTTTGGCAGGCTGGGTTATTTAAGCCTTTTTCTTTCCCTGAACAATGATGTGATATTCAGATATGAAAGACTGAGCCTTGGTTAGTTACTGCCAGACTATGCTGAGTCTTAGTATGCTAGAGAGGTTGGGGCTAAACCCCCCTCGGGGCTGGCCAAGTGGTCTGCTGAGCCATCTTCTCTTGAGCGGATTCAATTAACTGGTTGGTCAAAGTGTTTAGAGGTCTCTGAGGGCTGATGATAATTTGCAGTCCAGAAAGTTTGGGAATTATTATAGCCTGCAGAGAAACCATTTCAGGAGGCTACTTAGTTTTTGTGGGGTTGATAGTGTTTTTTATTTTTGCTCTCTGAATGTCTTTAATAAAAAATAGATTGTAGCTAAATTTAAGCAAGCTCTTCCATTTGGGACTTAAATTTCTGTTTGCCTTTCTTGCAGTGGCTGATTGATAATTGTCTTGCTAATGCATTTAAATTCTACTCCTTAAAAATATATTATCACTTTTGTTTTGTGGGAGGTCATTGGTTTCACAATATTGTATAAAACTGAAACCAAATCCTCCTGTCTGCATCTGCAGTGTTAAATAGAGCATCATTGTCATGTGGTGAGCATGGCTGTCAAAACACTTCGGGCAAAGTGGGTAACATGAACGGTTCTTCTACGTTAAATATTTATAGAAGAAAATGCAAACTCAGAAGGCTGCCAGCAGACAGACATACTGCTTAAATACATTGTGTTGGTGCGGGCACGAATCTTCGTGCTGAAACTTAAGGAAGAAGATGGCGAGTTGTTTCTCCCTGCATGTGGGCTTGATGGTGTCCTTTTTCTGCACATAAATACACATTCAAAGGAACTGGAAGTTTAGAACATCGGAAGAAAAACAATAGCGTTGCATCAATGATTTGCCAGCCAGCAGCCTTTGAAAGGGTCTGTTCTCTTTGCCCACTGGTCCTCTGCTACAGCAGTCGTAGCAAAAGCTCAGCACAAGCCCTCTCTGCTTGCCTAGCCTCAAGGGCCAGCACGGCTGTATTTCAGGTCCTCTGGTGCGAACAGGTGGTGAACTACAAGCGGCCAGATACTGGGGGAAAAGCCATGTAATTAAATCCAGCACTGTAGTACAATAAATCTCCGCTGTATTCTTTAGCTTTCTGGTTGCCTTCTGAGCCATACACAATGGCTGTGATTAATGACTATTGTATTGTCTTAAATAATAAGCTTCAGCCTTCAGATAGGTGACATAATTTAGTGGTAATGAGCGTCAGCTTCGTCTGTTTGATCTCTGCTCTTTGAATTGCAGCGTCGTCATTGCCATGTCCTTGAGAGATTGTTTTATGCAGAAGAAAACCAGTAAAGGGGGATGGGGGGCAGTTTTTCTGAGTGTGAAGAATCCAACCAATCTGTTGCTCTGGGGACAGTGACTTTTTTTTTTGTTGAATCTCATTTTTAAATACACAAGACAAAAGCAGCTGGATCATTCATAAACTGGACCCACTGTTTTTGGGAAAGATTTTTCTCTTTGACAAAAGTATTGTTGTTGGGAGGTGTCTGCTGACAGTACCAGTGATGGGTGTTTCCTTTTGTGTGTCAAGATGCACCAAATACCCATAGCGGGGAAGGGCTTTTTGATCCTTTCCACACCATTGCCCTGTCCGTCACCTCCTCAGCAAGGTTCCCTGTTTCCTCTCTTGACTGAAGGCAGCAGCTCTTTGATAGGAGCTCCTTCACATTTCTCTTTCCACTGCCTGGGTTCAGCTGACACAGGAGGGGAAAAAAAAAAAAAGTTATATTCTCTTCCCTGCAGCTACCTGCAAAGAGTTTTCTCTGTCTCTGTGCCATGTATCTGCACAGCGCTTCGTCAGAGCTGAGAAACTACAAAGCATATCAGACCTAATTATTCAGCTAGCATAAGGGCCTTTCTTCCCTGCTCGGGATATTCGCTCTTGACTGTGTGGGTAGTTTGACTGACACAGTGTGCTGACTTCAAAGCCATTGCACAGTGCCGCGTAAATGCCTCAAACCCCAATCCATCCTCCTTCAGGCAGCCTGGCCTGAACGGGCAGCCCTAACAGCAGGGTTTGGCAGGGCTTGTAAGTGAAGGGTCAACACAAAGTGTCCCCCCCATCATTATTTTTGTGGGGATGGGGGGTGGGGTGGGGGAGAAAGGGATTTAAAATCCCTCACCCTTTCCTATTAAGTCTGACTCATTTTTGTCTGATTTAGCATTGTGGTAGAAAGAAACATAATGGATTTGTTAGGGTCAGTGCTTCACAATGTGATGGTTGACTTTGATGGGCAATAGGGCCTAGTTTGCCACTCCAGACAAAGGATTTGTAGGTCTTGCAGGCTGCCATCTGTTTCTAAAAGCAAGTTTTTGTGGAGAAGGGATGCAGCTTGCATGCTGAAAAAGTTGCGTTCTTTTTTTTTTTTCTTGAGAACCGCTGAGCCTTTGTATTTGAGCCTTTAATTTCAAAACTAAGCACGATTTATTAATAGCAGGACTCCCCTTTTGCCCTCCTCTAGGGCACACTGGTCATCCAAATCTCATTAGCGATGGGTTGATGTCTTCTAAAATACTAGTGTTTACTATATACATGTACTTATCCTCCAAGTGCTTTGTTCTTCTGTCCAGCCCCTACCCAAGCTCTCTGAAACGCAATGGTTGGCTGCATTCGGTTTGTTTGCGTTTGTTCTGATACATAGGCATATAAGGCACAGATTGGAGAAGGAATAACATACAGACATCCTTTGATTCTTCACTTGTGCTGGTTTTGTCTTGTGCCCTCTTAAAAACAGCAGATAAACAGTACATCATAATCTGCTCCTACAATCCAAACTGCAAAATCCTACTTTACTGCAGTGATTCCACTGCAGTGTCTTTTAAATAAAGTGGCCAGCTGACCTGTGGGGCTTAGACACGCTGACAAGTGCGATCTATCTGCGTGCCGTGTGTTAACCTGACTGTTAATGGATTGTTTCTATGTATAACTCCTGGAGGTAGCACAGGGCTGCGCAATCCCAGTCAGGAAAACACCCTGCTGCTGGACTTGGCAAAAATAATGTGTAAAGCCTCCGCAGTTTTCTTCTTTCCAGCTGGGGAAAATAGGACTGCCTGTGCTAATGAAGAGGTCCTGGCTTGCAATGCTATCCTGCCAGTTTACTTAGCCCGTTGCTCTCCTGATGCAATATGGGGCAGGGGGAGTTGGTCCAGTCCTTCCTAATGGAAGAATGTACTTTCTTATGGTGCCTTTTTTTTTTTAAGGGAAGTGACTGGTGTGGTCGCTGTAGCTGTGCGGGTACACACATGCATCACTCAATATGGGGCTGGACATGTAATGCTCCCCCCGTTGAGTGAGTTAATACGCGGCCGATGGATGTCATGTTAGGACTGTGGTGGCAGCCAAAAGAAACTGGTACCTTCCAGTTTTCCCCAAATACAGCAGCCAGTGTACTGTGCCAGAAAGGTTTGCCTCCGTAGCCATCCCGAGCATCTCGGCACCCTCCTGCGAACCAGCGCTTGCCACCAACGCTGCAACTTCGGTCCTGCCGGCTGCCAGCCGCTAGCAGTAGGCTGGCATGCTGCACGGGGACTCATGCTCTTGTTGCCAGCGTGCCGTACTTCTGGCCGTTCCTGCAACTCATTGTTTCTCCAATCCACTCCCAGACATGGTGAGCGGTGTGGTGCGGGGGGCTGGCACGGGAGTATGGGCTGCCTGCCCTGCCCTCCAGCCCTCCCCTCCAGCCCCGAGCAGGGCGGATGAAAACATGGCCATCCGCTGGTGAGCAGCATGACCACCTCTGATTCCCTGCCCCGGCTTTCCTCCCGGCTCTACACCTGGGCCAGCGCTGCTTGAGCAAGGAGGGCTTTTCTTCTGTGCAGGCAGCTGTGAATGGGAGAAGATTGTTATGGAGGGAATGAAATGAATAAAATGACCGCCTTTAGCAGTCTAGTTGTGTACCAAGCTCTCTGCTGTGGGAGGTGATAGGCAACATCTCTACCCGGCCTCCCTGCGAAGTCTGTTAATGGCTTCAGCAGAGTAGGCCCTGCCTGCCTGTGGAAACCAGGCCTGTGGTGCGGCTTTGCCTAGGTCAACTCTTCCACCTCTTCCCAGCTCCCACATTTATTCACCCAAGGGTGAGACTCTTCAGGCTTTTCGTGTGAGGTGAAGACAGCATCTATATTCCTTGGAGATCTCATCCCCAAACACAGCAGGAAATTTTTGTTGGGGTGGTTCTGCAGTCGGTGTGGAGCACCGGCGTGAGGGACGGCCATTTGCAGCAGAAGTCCTGTTGCACTTCTGAACAGCTGAGGCCTTCAAGGTCCAAAGGGCATCACAAGCCTGGAAACACTCCAGGTAAATACCTGAGGCCCAAAGAAGCTGCAGTCCTGGTCAATGGGGTTAACTTAAATGACAGTGTACCCAGCTTTTAGAAAAAAGACCAGAGTTTGTCATCAGGCTGCCTACTGTGTACAGGCTGCTTCTACTAATACGGGCTCCTAGGTGCTTTACCTGGACACTTTGTGGAGTTTAAATATCTTGCTTGTCAGGTGCTGCTATATCAAGGCCTAGCGCCTGTATGGGACTCTTGGAAACATGCTTGGGGAAGCCCACCATTTTCATGCAGTTAACTTTAAATTACCGGAGCTGAGAATCACTTGGTTCTTTTCCACTAAACTACAGGGTGATGCAACAAAATTCACCAAAGTGTCTTCATTAGCCTGAGAGGAGCAGATTAAAATTCGAAAGGGTTTCGGTAAAGAGAAATTTTCATAATGGGATGCAGTAGTCAATGGTGATGCATCAAGTACTTCCAGGTGGTTGTGTTGTGCTATTACTGTGTTTAAAATGAGTGTTGATTTTAAGACGCCAACATGCTCTCTGTGGTCCATTTGTGGTCTCTGGGCTTTTGGCAACATGTATATACTGCTCCTTGGGGGCTACTGACCTTGCTGCAGCGGTAGCTGTACGATCCTCTGCCTTCTCTTTTTGTGTGTTCTTTATCTTCTATACCTTAAAGAAAAGAAAAAAAAAGGGAGGGGGGAAGGGTGAGAGATACTCAAGAGAACAAAAACAGTGGAAATAATAGAATCAGCGGTTGATTTAGTCTGTTTAGCCAAAGAAGCTTTGGCTCTATCAGGGAAGAAGTTTTCTGCTGTGCTTAATTGAATTTGCCAAGCTGGAACAAGCCCTGGCATAGCAGTTTCAACCCCTGCCTTTGCTAGTCAGCAGCATTCCAGGCTGCAGAGACGTGAAGAAAAATGCTGAGCAAATGCTGTGTGAACCAGAGAGTCAGCACTTGACCTGGTTGTGATGGTGGGTCATTTCCTTCTTCTGAGTCAGTTTGGGACATTTGGGCATGTGTCCAATGCACAAAAATGGATTGCTTACCACAGGCAGCACGGGTTACCACTGCAGGGATTTTCTTCCTTGCAGAGGTCTGTGTGTTTACTCAGCACTGTCCAGGAAGGTGCCTGATCTGATCAAGCCCTTTTGGAGAAGGAAGACTAAGATTACTTGCTAGCTGCGAGAGAAAGCTAGGAGTTTCCACATCCCATCACACAGAAGCATTATTTGTGTCTGGAAGAATAAGGGTATAGTAGAGGAGTTCTAAATCCTGAATTTTAATCCTGGCGTGGCATTGACTGTAGATCCCGAGAAGCTTTATGTTCTTTTCCTGCAGTCTACTGGGAAAAAATGAGTTATTTGTGCAGGGCACTGAAAGTGTTGGCTGTGAAAGCTGCAGTTACTTACATGTCCAGTGGGATGGTTCTGAACCATTTCAGCCCGCCGAGTGAGATGGCGGGCGACCAACATCCTGCCAAATTAGTTGTTGCTTTAATTGGGAAGGGGGAGAGCGGTGTGCAAATGAATGCCTTCCATTTGAGTTCACTGGGAGCCATGGATGTAGGAGCAGCTGTTTTTGTTTGATAAACTTGATAAACCTCGTCTGCTGTAACAGTGATTTCAATTGGAGGAAGATAAATTGAGGTGGAGGAGGAAATTGAAGGGTGCAGGCTCAAGCCTGAGCAGGAAAGTTGTTTTTTAATAACCTTGTAAAATGCATGCTGCTTTGGGTCAGGATGAAAGCCAACTCTTCAAATCTCTATGGTAAAATGGTAGAGACCTCAGGTTGTTCAGGTGTATCTGAACATATCTGAGATGTCAGACAAGCAAGCCAAATTTCAACCAACAAGGTGAGACAGAATAACTTGCTTGTGAAATCAGGCAGGCTCTCTGCCGGGTTTGTGTTCTCAGTCTTAGAATGAGGGCTTTCTGTTTGTTCTATCCAAAATACTGATTAGTAAGATGTGCTGATAAAAAAGAGGAATTTAATACAGTCAGGGGAAGAGTGATACAGTTTATCTGTGGGCATGGGTGTGCCTCTGTGGGTGTGTGAAATTCCTGCCCTGGATTAAGGGAGATGGTGTGTACTTGTATTGGACCCAGGTAAGTGCACTGAATAGGGTTGAGATGTGTGTGAAGAATAGGAGGCAACACGTCTCTTCTCAACTTACCTTTTGGATTTGTGTTTTGTTTGGTGCACTGCTTTAAAATAGCCCTGATACAAAGCTTGCAGTTCAAAAGCACACTAAAACTGGAATACAGAGTGCTGTTTGGAAAGGTTAACTTGCAGAAATTTGTGGGGAAAAGTCTGTAGCCTAAGGAATATGCAAAACCAGTAAGCAGCCTGATAGTTTTTCCAGGTTAGAAGTGGAAAAAAAGATTGTCAAATAAGAGTGATGAGTTGGTGCTGCTGAAAGTCATATAGTTTTACAACACTGACAAAAGTCCTCAAAGATGTATAATGCCTGGGAGGCTGAGGGTGAAGGTAGCTGTGCTTTCTCCAGATCACTAGGGAGACGTGTGTGTGTACACGTGCATGTATAGATCATGGTCTTCTGTCCCATGACAGTTGAAGGGACCCCAAATAACCTAGGTTGTTAGAACATGGAGTTTCTGCAGGCTTACAACGCTGTGACACTTTTCCTCCTGCTAGATGAGAATTTGGAGTTTTCTGATAGACCTAAAGAAGAGACAGTTATCTTGATGGCGAACAGGTACATCTTCAAGAAGAATCATGGAAACTTAATGGCTTCTTATGTGTGTTTTCTGCACCAGAGCTGAGAATTAAGTAACTATAATAATCTTTTGCTTGGTGTGTTCAGTGCCGTGGCTTTTTTTATGGTACATGACAGCCAATTCTAATGGTTGTTCAAGAGCCTCATTATTCCAGAATTCCTAATATTCCACCAAGAATAATCCTCTATATCTCTCCAAACTCTTCACTTAAGTTAACGGTAGAATTTGGACAGCTCACTCTGTCCCTCTGGTCACTGACAGAAAATTGTGGAAACATGAAACAAGAAAACAATCTTTTGGGTGTCTGGGGTGTTTTTGGCTCTGTGTGTGTTCATGATAAGTCAAGATAATGTTTTTAACTTCCTTAGGACTCTGAATATAAAATTAATGTTTCAAAATCTATGAGGTAAGAAGTAAAAAGACTTGTAGAGGAGTGCTTTTGATAAATGTTTCCAAGAGGATTTGTTGAGTTAGGTGACACATAGGGGTTACCCCATATATATATATTTGTACTACAAGATAAACTACTGTTAAACCTCTGACAGACCAGTTCACTGTATTTTTTAAATAGGTACAGCATTTATGTTTTCTTGTTGTGTCTCTGATGCAGTTATTTACCACAAACTTATCCAGAAGGCTGGTTTTGTGGTGGTTTTGTTTTGTTTTGTTTTTTTTTCTTGTGAAAGCACAAGCTCAGTTACATCCACATTCACCAAAATGTTCCATGGTTTTATACATGACTAATGGCTGACAGTTATCTTTTTTCTTTCCTTTCGAAGGTAGCAGTCAGCATCAGCCAAGGCTGTGCTTTTCAGTGCTGTGTGGTCCTTGTCCCTACAGCGCAGGTACCACATAGTTCTGCAAGGTGATGAGTGGCTTCTGACATGGGCTGTAAAGTTGGTCCTGTTGTAGCAGAGCGTGAGAACGGAGTTAGCCGTTTTGGTGGGGTGGTGAGCGTTACTGCAGCACCAGCAAAACAGGGACTGGAGGAAAAGGAGGGTTGCAACTGTTCATGGCAGACTTCAGGGAGGTGTGTGACTTGATCAGGACTGGCCTGTCTGGTGACACTTAGCTACACAAAGACTTAGCTGGGCTGTCATGCTAAAAATCTTGTGGGTGGGAGCGTGGAACAGATTTTGACAGTTTTCAAAGGCTTAAGTCAATTCACTGATACCTGAAATTCTTTCCTTCAAAAACCATTTTGGAAACCAGTTTTCTTATTCTTCAGTCTTTGATTCTTGTATTGGAGTACTAACAAAAAGGAGAGAGTTACCTGAGGGCCTGTAAGCTTTTTTTGCAGAAGGTAGTGTGGTGGAAGAGGCCTCAGAGGACTTGCTCTGAGGAGTAGATACGCTTCAGAAGTCCTCTGCTCAGCAAGCTTTGTCTTCCTCCACAATACTTAACCTGTCTAGTAGGAAAAGATCTTACAACTCTTTGCCTTCTGTCTTGCTGCATCTCCAAAGAAAAGCAGTTTCCCTTTTGAAACGTACTAATATAATGTAAGACAACTAATTGTAGTTGTTGCCATGTGTTGTATTACTGGGTTAAATTTAGTTGGAAGGCTGAATTAAAAACTAGGTTGTCTCGTTCAGGCAATCCCAAGTGTAGACTAAGTAGCTTGAGCTGCAAATGCTGTTTTGTGCTGCATATCAATGTCTGCATAGATTGCCAAAGTGTCAACCAAGTGCCAAAGAGGATTCAGAGTGCTTCCTATTACCCAGTAATGGTAGATAACTCTTAAATGGCAGTTCCTGTCCTGGTCAGATATACTGTCCATCTTGTCTAATAGCTGGTATATGCTGTTGCTATTGAGTATGATTCATAGACAGTGTTATAAAATAACTCTCCCTAAGGGGGCACATAGTCATGGCTACCATTTGGAAAGGTTAATTTACGTACTGAAAAAGTAGGGAGCTTGTGTGTGTGCATATGCATCCTTCCACTGAACCCAATGTGCTGTGAAGGGTGGGCGTGGGTAATGGCCAGTCAGGTCTTCACCTTCTCCTGATATCAAAAGCAGCTTTTGTTTGACTTCCTCCTATGTACCCAGAGCTCTTCTCTTCATGAGCATCGCCAGCTTGTGAAATAATTCAGGTGATGCCTGTATAACGTTGTTCAATTTGTTTGATGGATGGAATTTATCCCCATCTCTATTACATTTCTATTGCAACTCTAACCCTTCTTTTGGAAAGTGCTTTAGTCAGTTGTGGGGGGAGAGAGTTGTAGCTTGTTGAGACATGATGATATTTTTGGAAGTGAGAGAGGAGGATGTAGTTATCTGGATTGCTTCCTTGAGGCTGCCAGATTGGTTTTCTGAAGACTGTACCAGTGCAGACAGATTTGGCATTTTTGAAGAATATGCTTACTACTCTCTTATAAAGTACTGGGAAACTCTCAGCTCAGGAAGGTGCTGGCCCCACCTAGTAGTCCTGAAAAGGAGCCAGTGCACTCTGCTGGTTTGGAAACCTGTCTGAAGTGGTGCAGCAGCCTCTCAGTTCATGGTTAGTCATGCCCAGCAAGCCACAGGCCTTCAGAGGCAAGAATATGAAGAAAGAAAATGCGAAGCAGGCTGAAGTTCAATGTAATCACTGTGTTAATCACAACTGCCCTGTTATTTAGCATACAACCAGTTGTAACAAAGTAATAGACTTATCAATATGGATTTCATTCCTCTGCAAATGTTTTTTCAGTTAATTTTTTATGTAGCTATTACTTTTCACCAGACAGTCTCAGCCTTCCATATGAGGCAATTTGCTATGGCAAGACTCAGTTTATCAGCATGTTTGCTCACTGCATGAAGATCTGCCAGTGAAGTATACAGGTTGTTTATAGGCCTCAAGTTTGGGCTCGCCTAGAGAAAATTCCTGGGAGAGTACCCAGAATCTGTCTAGGAAGAGCAAAAGAGTTTCTAGGTCCCATTCTAATTTGTGGTTTTACACTGTGGTTGGCTGGGGGTTCAGAGCACCTGGGAAGCAGTGGCATGGGTTGACAGAGAGGTTTGGGGGTGCTCCCCTCCTGACTCCTGTGATCTGTCTGCTCTTTCCTGCTGTTCCTCCCCCCTCCTTTTTTTAGGCAGAATCCCTGAGGTGTCCCTCAGAGGAGTGGTGATAGTAAAACCTTGTCTTCTGGTGAGAATTGTGGTCTGTGGGGTTGAGGAAGGAGAAAGTCCTCTTGCTGAAACTCCCCTCACAAAGGGGATGTTAAGTACTTTGGCTATTTAAGGACAGCCCAAGGTCCCACTATTTATGGGGCTGTCTACAACAAATCTCTTGTGTAAGAGGAGGGCAGGAGGAATCTCTTTCCAAGTTGTGTGAGCAGCTGGCACGGGTAGGACTGGATGCTGTGTGACTTCGGAGTAGCTGCTCCTGGACAAGTTGTCACTGAGAAGATTCAATGTCCTTACAATGTAAAACATAAGGTGATGCATCTTTTAAATGTGATCCTGTGGTTCATATTCCAAGGCCCTGTCACAGCTGTGGTTTGCAAGGACAAACCTTTTGGTTGCATTGCAAGACCAGTAGCAGCTGTAAGAGGCTGTGTGATGGAGTGCATTCTCCTAGGGCAGAAGACAGGTCACAGCTTTGCTGTGGTTTGGTCTGCAGTACCTGGCAGAATCGAAAGTTTTTGCAGATTGCATAAACTATTTGGTACAGCCTGGCACAAGGTAACGCAGCACTTTGTGAAATATGAATGTGGAACTTAAAATCTTGCTTTAAATGCTTGTTAAAATTTAATTGCAACAAGCATGGTTTAGATACCTCATTAAAATGTTAGAACTTGACATTCAGTGTGTGAGTTTGAGCAGAAGATTATCCTGAAATATGCATGCAAACAGGATTTCCCCTGCCCTTCTCCTTCAGAATAGTAGGGAAGAAGCATCAGAATGTAAAGTGTGACATTAGCAGTGCCAGTTACAGGAATCTGCATGGATTTAATTCGCTAGGTTCATATTCATAAACCAGCTTGCCACAGGAAGTAAAAAGCAATTGTTCATCACCTTCTCCTTAATGGGGCCCATAAATCTCTCTGGCCCAGTGAAAGCTGCAGAGCAGAAGAGGAACTTTGATTCTGTAATGCGGTTACAAGGTTCAGCATGAAATTGAGGAAGTCCCTGTCCCCACTCCCAGGATTTGTCCCTGTATTTTATCCAGCTGAGGATGGGTCAGGTATTTCACCTGTCAACACTGAGCTCATCCTAGTCTGATGAGTGGTGTCGCCAGGCGTTAATCACCTTACGGGTCTCGTCTCCGTTCATTTTACAGGCTTCTTGGCTTAGCCAGGCATGATGTTCTTCCGTTATTGAAGGGTTGTCAGAGGCAAGGCACCATTTGAAACAGTGCATAATCCTACAGTTACTGTAGGCTCTGAAGGGCTGTATCTAGTGACTGACCTGGGGGTGCTATGGAGCACCGTGTTTGCAGCTAGGTGGTCCAGGCCTCTGATAAGGAGAACTCAGTCACTGTTGCATACATCTCTGAGAGTGCCTTTTGTTCATAGCTGTGGCAGTTATGGTTCCGTAGTTCTGTAAAACTGGTTCTCTTAATTTGGTCCTTTGTTTAAAAATAACATACATTTACAAACAATAAATCCCTAGGTCATTGCAGGGATGACAATTCCAAAGCAGTGAAGAGCCTCGGGCTCTTCAGGTGCAGGCTTCTCTCACTCAATAGTTGCCTTGGTATAAATTATAAATGTAGTCATGTGAAATTGCAGCATGTTATTGGGCTGCCTTGCAGTAACGTGTGGGAGGGAGGGCAGAAATGAGCAGTATCCTCCTAAGAGGAAGTTGCTGGCTATACATTTGGAAAACCCCGTGATTACTCCTTTGTAAGCCACCTTTTGGTAAGGTAGCTATGGGAACCTTCTTTCAAAAAGAGGTAATTAAATATTTTTCATCATCCTACATTTCAGGTTGGTTTTCCCATATTTCATTCTTCCCCTCCTTTCTTCTGTGTCCTGACAGTGTTCTTCTGCAAGTTTGGGGTCTCTCATGCTAAGGAGAATGTCTGTCTCTTATTGTCACTTTTTGAATCAGTGCACATTAAAATATTTTTTACTTTAAATAAAAATCACCACTTTTCAGAAATTTGGAATTTGTTTTGCCTGTGAAACCAGAGGCAGTTTCCCCAGACTGTTTAAAGCTGAATGCTGCTTTCTTCCTTTTCCCCCATATCCTCCCCACCCTCCAGGAGTCTAACAGAAGAGACTGAAACCACCGCCGAAGCATTGCTAGCCTACCGTGCAACACACTGGAGCTTGTGGAGACTTCTAGATCGTAATTAGCTTGCAGATGGCTAACATGAAAATTTCATATCTGTAGAATCATTTACCATCTGTAAATAAAACAAGGACAAGCTTTGCAATAATAATGAGACTTGTTAGTCAAAAGGAATGTGAACATCGGAAACGGAGGTGTCGGAGATCCTTTTGTGGTGCCACCAGCAAAGTAAATTGACTCAGCTGCACAGGTGCTGAGACAACAAGGACATAGGAAATGGAAAGCTTTGGTTTCTCTCTTAAAATAAAGCCAAAATCAGCTGCAAGCACAGGTTGTGGTGCCTATTTCTAGCCATCATAAACGTTGTTGGTAGACCACCTGTAGCCCAGCAGTAAAGCCTTAGATGTGAAGAGCTCGAAGTGACACCAGCCTACGTTTTCTTTGGTTTCTCTAATGCTATTAAGGTCGTCCTTCTGAAGCTCTGATGGCAGCTCTGAGGCAATTTGAGGTGACTGACATCACAGAGAGCATGAAAGGACCGGGACTTTTCCACGTTACTTACCACGTTGTCTGTGCTTTTGCAGGGACCTGTGGGGTCCCCAGCACTCTTGAAAAATCTAATTCCTACAGGCAAAGCAGACAGTGGCCTGTGGTGACAAAACCTCAGCCATAGTTAAAGGTAAGACAGATCTGAGAGTGTGCCTGAGCAGTAGAAATAGATAGAAAATTTATAAATGGGTCAGTGAAATGGTAATGATTAAAAAGTTGTAAGAAAAAGAATATGGATGTGGCTGATTCTTGCTAAATACTTGACAAGTGATGCTAGGGCAGCTTGGAGAACAGAGTATTCATCTCTTCTTGCCTTCTCCCCAGCCAGAGCCTACGGAGCAGAGAGAAGGATGAAAAATTAAGCAGAAGATTGCAGCCACTTTAAGGCAGAAAATCCTGTTCCGTAAAATGTATTTAGATGGTTACTGAAGCTTCATCTTTTTCTGCTTTATCTCTGATGTGGCCTTGCAGAGATTCTGTAATTTTTTTAACTGCTTGAAATATTTCAACATTCCTTCTGAGTTAAGGTGGCAAATTGTACAGATAATCACTGAAAGATTATTTAACTTTTCTTTAGATAGTGTACATAATATTTGCTTGAAAGTTATCATTTTTGCTAATTTATAAAAAAGGGACATTGTGCTTTCCTGTTGTGTCCAAGCCTATCCCATGTAACTAATGCAACACGAACATGTTTCCACTTTTTTTGTCCAGTTGTTTGTTGTAGAATAGTGTTTCAAAAAGCTGTTACTGAATAATTGAATGCATTTTCAAGTACACTTTCGGCTTAGTCTTACTGCTAATGTGTGAAATGTAACAGATGCTTTAGGACAGCTGTTATCTTAGCGGTCTTTGGGAGAAAGGTGTAATTCTGTAGGTACAGTGTGCCTAGGTACACACTTTTGATCCATAATCCTTTATTGCACTTGCTCCTGAGCGCTCCCTGGAACAGCCGTAGTTGTCTTGGGCAATATGTTTTGTTGGCTTTGTTCCTGTGGCTGGGGTTGGGTTTTTTTAAAATAGCTATCTTGTAGGTGTTCATATTTCTTTAAAGAAGGATGATGAACCAGAAAGGAGTAAAATTTTTTTTTACTTTGAAGGATTAAATAAAATATTAAATTTACTGGTTCAGGTGAATGTTGCAATGAAGTAGTTGTGTTGCTGATTGACCAGTTGTCTGGCTGCGGTCCGTTAAACAGAACGACGGCTGCAGGAAACACACGGTTTCAGTTTTAGCGGCACAGTGTGTTAAGCAATTCATGATTTGTGTTCTTAACCTGTTCATTGAGCCCGATCTTTAGTAACATCCACCGGCAGGGTTTGTTTGTTCTAGGGTGGCTTGTGTCAGGTTTCCCTCTGCCAATTTATTGGCGGGACACTGCGTCTGTTTACAACATAGATGTCTGTCTCCTACAATACAGTCATACAGTTCCTATTCAAACTGAGTTTTTTTTAGAGCCGTTTGAATGTTTTTAATATTCAAGCCCACTGCAGTCTCATAACTTAACCTACCAGCTGAAGTGAAGGCTTTTAAATGAGGCTCATCACTGCTGTTCCTATGGTTACACTGGAAGAGCAACCTGCTAAATAGGAGGCAGAAGGGCACAGAATAGCTTCTAGTAACAGTTGCTATCATTATCATATAACTTTACAGTTTCCAATTTATTCTTTCATTTCCTTTGCAATATTTTCTCTCTAAGTGGAAGCGTGGATTTCTGAGGATTAGTGGCTGCTACCGCTGGAAAACAGTGGCTAGAAGATGAAGACAGACCCCCCTGGAAACAGGCTTTCATTTTGCTTGCAAGTGGACCTATTTCCTAGCCCCCCCCATCAGAGTTAACTTAAATGACAAAGTGCTCTTTATGGTGCGATTCTAAGAGGTGGCTCCTGGGTTAGCTGTAGGTGACTTTCATGCAAAAGATAAACCAGCATCAGCATACACCTTCCTATTGGATGGTGGGAGTAGTAAGTGGCACGTTAACTGCTATTGTGGGGAAATAATACGTATTTTAAGCAAACAACCAGCAGTTCCTCGAGCGCTGGAAGGGATGGAGCCTCGGTCTCCTGTGGATTTGCCTTGTGCATGACTGACTTTTACCGTCTGAGAATGAGCATAAGTCTTTCCTTGCAGCTGGGGCATTTTGTGGTGTTTCCCTCATGTCGTGTGTCCAGGAAAGAGCCTCCATGGCAGTGCTGGTGGAACCTCTGGTCTCCTCTCCTCCACTCTCATCCCTACCCTACGCCCACCTCTGGGCTGGGGCAAAGGGGACTCCCCATTTACCCAGTTTGGCAATCTACTTCTGCCAGCACTAGGGTGTGTCGTGTCACTGCTACAGCCTCTGGATGCTCATCCCCTGAGCTTCCTGGAGAGGCAGGGGGCTTGGGCATCGGTCTGCCCTTGCCTGGAGGTTGGAGAGGTCTTGTCAGGGGCTGGGTGGCTGCTGGAGGGGTGCAAGGGAGAAGGAGCTTGGCAGTCAGCGATGGGACTGCCCCATGTCCCTCTTGACCCTCCCCAGGTTAGTGAGAAGCTGGGACAGCCCCTCTCCATCTCTCCAAGGTGATGCCAAGCAGGTGGCCAGCTGTTCCTGCAGCACCAGCCGACTTCAGTTCTGCCTTGAGCTGCCATTCCCAAAGACCCCTTTCCTCTGCCTAACTTTGCTTGGGCAGCAGGTTGAGATGTTACTTCTGGTATCCCACGGTCACTGGTGGCTTTCGGTGGAGAGCAGGGTGAAGGGTAGGTGTGGGAAGGCATGTCACCTGCTTGGGAACTGACCTCCTGGGGCTGGTTCTGGTTCCTGTTCAAAAGCAATGCAAATGCCCTCGGGCCCTGTGGCATGAGAGCTGTCTGCAGTCAGCTTTTGTGCTGCTAAAAGCCCAGGGTAATGAGGCATCTATATCAATAACACTTGAGGACATATCAAAACAGAAGAATGTTTATTCTAGCTGCAATCTGGAAATGTGAGTTTGCCTTGCTTTTTAGATTATTGTAAAGGACAGATAGAAGATAGTCATAACAGAAGAGTAAAGAAAACCAGACCATAATCCCACAATGCAAGCTTTCTTTCTCTTTGATAGTACTGCTTGCAACTCAAGTCATGTGCAATTTTTAAAGAGTTGTCAAATCAATGAATGAAAGAAATGTGGAGTTGTAACAGAGATGGTTTGGGAGGGACTGAATGGAAAGTGGCAGGACTACAAATTGTGAGTTACGGGTCTGCTTGCGGTTTTGAATAATTTCAAGCTGTATTACATAGGATGGTGCCTACTAGAGCCAATCCCTGCTTATATCTCAGTGGTAAAGTATCAGTAATACCTGAGGCCAGTGGGGTTAAAATAGCAGTAAGTTCTTGGGGCAGTGGGAGGGAAAGCAGCAAAGCAACCATCTGTGGCACTATATATATTTATTTTCAATTGCACTTTGTGATGAACTAATTGCTTTTGGTGTTGGACCCTGCCCTTCGAGTCAGCAGCTCAGCTCTGACCTGTGGATGTTACCTGGCTCCTTGGGGGTTTGGGTGCTCTCACCCCTGTCCTGCTGCTGCCAGGGAGCCAGCCTGGCCGTGGCCTGCCACTCACAGCCCAGGAGCAGCCACCTCCTCAGCTCTGTGCTGTACTCTCCCGGATCTCCAGAGCACAGAGGGTTTGGTGCAGTGGTGGTGCTCCAGTTTCCTCATTTCTGGGATATCTACCCCAAAGAAAGAGAGTATCTATCTTGTGTCCATCACTTGACACGAAATCTCTGTTGTGAAGCAGCTTCAGGTAAATGTAAAACAATTAAAAAAAAATGTATCGCAAGATTGAGATATGGACAACACAGTTGTAAAGTTGAAAAAAAACCAGGTAAACAGAAATGAAATTAAAACCAGACCTATCGTTTGCCGGACTACCTTCTCTCACCCAAATAGCTGGCTGTCCCTCTAACACCCCTGATCTCCCCAGGAGCCAGTCATTTGTGTGCTGATCTGACACCTAACTAAGCCTTACGTGCCAGAGGGTTGATGGCAAATCACTAGTTTTCCATATGAACTTTATAAATTTATATGGGGTGTCCCTGTGATCCATGCACCTTGCACGCTATACAAGTGATGCTGGTCAAGTCACTTGGGGTGACTTGTGCAACTTAGTCATAGGGAATAGTGTAGCCAAGTGATTAACAGAAACTCATTTGACTGTTCTCTGAGGGCTGATGGAACAATGAACACGCTGCTTGACCTGTGCCGGACCTGAGATTTCTGCTAAGCTTCATCGGTAATAATGTTATAGCAGAGGTGAATTCCCAGCTCTGGTGCAGTAAATAACTCTGCCATGGTAAATTTACTGAACCATAGTGAGAGTTGCTGACTGCTAAGAGACTGACCTTTCTCCCCAGTCTGCTACTTTCAGGGAAGTGAAATTATTGTTCCAGAAACTAGTGGTTTACTGGTGTTCATCTTGAGATGCTTAAAATCTCCTTTGGTCTTTGATACGGTTATCTTCATGTAAACACAGCAAGTCTTGGAGATAAAATGGGGAACTTCAGAAAAGCTGTTAACTGCATGAATAAATTCTGAATTTAAAATTAGTAACACTTCTGTCTTGTCAATATATAGACATAAAAAAGTTCACTTTGTACTTCCCCCTCGCCTTCTGTGTCCATTTTTGTTGTTTAACTAAGGTTTTTATTCTCAGCATCATCAGTAATGCTTTTTCAGTATTTTTTTTTCAATAATCAGTAAGCTTTTTCTTTTCCTGTGTGTAGAAGCCGTCTATTGAACAGCCGATGGGGGAAAGGTGTTTAGATTGTGTCCTGAGGCTGGTTTCTGCATGACCGGCTCCTTCTGTACAGATTTCCCCAAACAGCTTTAAATGCAAAGTTCCTTTGGTCTACATCTAGACACTGAGAACTGCTGAGAAGGATCAATTCCTTTCATTTTCCTCTGGGTGAGGCTGAAGTCTGAGGTGAGCCAGCAACCTGAGCTTAGTGAAATTCCTTCTTTTGGCAGGATTTTGATGGGACTTGCTTGTAGGGATGATGAAGTAGCAACTAGTAGCTCTGGGAGTATTACTCTGCCTTGTGAAGGGTGACATACCTTCTTCCTCTGCAGGCACCTAGATAATTGGAAGATGCTGTTTATGGCCAGAGATAGCTGTCAAAGTCCTGCAGGCATGTGCTTTATTTGTTCTTAATAAAGTGGTGAAAGGTGCTATGGTTGTCCTAGAACTTGGGTGCCATACCTGAGTGGAGAGACATCTCTTTTAAAATCAGTAGGATCAGAGAATCGTAGAATCATAGAATAGTTTAGGTTGGAAGGGACCTTAAAGGTCATCTATGTCCAACCCCCCTTTATTCCTTTAGGAAGAAGCTATAGCTGGATTTTGTGAGGCTACTATGCTTGTAAAACGCTTGCTGGATCAGGCCATGTGGTGACTGGAAACCAGGCAAGTGGTGCCTGAGCTGTAGCTGATGTGGGCAGGAGCTATGGCTCTGGCAGCTGAAGGAGGAAACATGATGGGAAGGAGCATCGTGCAGAGCGGGAGGCACCCAAGGGATTTTCAGGCCAAAGGCGAGTTACTTAATGAATCCATAATCCCCCAGTCAGTGAGCAGCCAATCCTGCAGATGCCAAAAGCCAGACTTTTCACACATATAGAAGGAAAATCCTATGGTGCTGTATCTACTTTTGGATACGGGCAAAAAGTTTTTCCAAGACCAGAGAGCTCAGCAATTACTTTTCCATCAAATCTGTTTTGTAAGAGCCTGAGTAATGCAGCCTGGCTGACGATGAGTTTGTGAAAGCAGTTCACGTGCAAGCGTTGCCTCTGTGCGTGTGCTGCCACTGAGAAGATGATGGATTCTGTAATTCACGTCAGGAGATCTGTGCGTCATTCTGCAAACAGAGGTGATGCTTCACGTCAAACCAATAGATCACTCCTGAGGAGGAAACCTTCCAAACTGTATATCCTCTGCATTTTCAAACCAAGCATCATAGCTAATACTGGTGTACAGGTACTTACTGCCAGCATGCTGATAAAGGGATCTTATTTTAGAAACTTCGGTAGCTTTGTAGATTCTCTTTAGAGCATCTCTGAGGTTGATGAATATCTCTTACATGTAGAGAGCTGGGCCATTGTAGCCCAAGGTGCTCCCCAAGGAGGGAAACAAGGAAGCGTATGCTTAAGTGATGGTGGAAACTTCCCTTCAGACTACACCAACAAGCAAAAAGCATACACTTAACCTCTTGCTATTCAGGCAGCTACTGCAGCTATGCAGCTTTGGCCAAACCAGAGAACAGGTAAATGAGGAAGATGCAATCACCTTGTCAAAAAATAACTTGGTTGTTTCTCTCCAGTTTGAATCTTTCTTGGCTCTTTCTTCTCTCTCTATTTGCCCACCTCTAAACCAAGAGCAGCAAATCATCTAGATGAGTCTTTACTTACACTGCTTCTCTCAATCTTGATGCATCTTAATTTTAATTATGTTCTGTGGGCTAAACAATATATTGTTCATCTTAATAGTTTTGCACCTAAAGACCATCTGTCCTTAAATATTTACCAGAATGACTTTAGAAAGCATGTTGAGTTTTCCTTCGGCAACAGTCTGGAGATGGCTGTGTGCTTGATAAGCTTTATAGTGCTGCCCAATACCATAATAGAAGCACCCTAAGTGAGCTGGATAAACAGATTGATTCCAGTCCTTTAGTGTAGGAGAAAATCAGAATGGGAGGGAAAAGTAAGAACAGTCTGCTGCTGCTGTGAGGGCACTGGGTGCATGAGAGGGCTTAGGGAGGCTGGAGGCTTCTCCCTTCCTAGAGCTGAAGGAAAAAGTAGAGAAGGGTGAAAATACGCTCCAAGTAAAGTGTGCAGACTGTCTCCCTGGCTCTGAGAACTTGAGGGCATTCTGCTTCTAATATTCCTCTCCAAATCCTTTCTTTTTAAATCTCTAGCTCAGGTTTACCTAGGTTGGTGGGAGCATCAACTTTACACAAAGCTTACGCTGCCCCCCGAGGCTTATTTGAGCTCAAGCCACGAGGCCTGACCAAGTCACATCTCACACCTTCAGAGCCAGGTTGGCATGGCCGGCTCTTAGGATTTGCTCTGCCCTTCTGTCTCACGCTGGGCTAATTTAGCCTCATCTTGGTAAACAAGAAAAGGGTCCTTATTCAACAGATTTGAGCTGGAGTGACTGCAGCTGTCGTCTGGCCTGCGCGCAAACCAATTTTGTTCATTCCCTCGCCTGGCAGGAAGCCTGCACCAGAATTGTGTCGGGACTAATCAGCATTAAACCAATGTCAGAAGGGCTGCGGCAGCCTGCCCTGTCGCAAGGCAAGAGCAACAAGGCTGTTCAGGGGGGATTAGCCTGAGTCCTGCCTGGGATGCAGCTGTGCTAGGGAAGGCACCGAAACTGTAGGGAGTGTTTTTCTTGTGCCTGGTTGTTGTGACAGTCCCAAGCCAACTGCCAAAAAAAGTGGTTTCATGGTGAGAAATCGGCATGGTTTGCTGTATTGTGACCACAAATAAGAAAGCAGGAGAAGGTGCACTGTCCGTGGAGCTGTAATATGCAGGGATACAGGTGATGCCTTGAGCATGCTGGGCTTTCTTCTCCTGGAAAGGCAAGGCAAGGGGGAAACAAAGTTCAGTGTGTGTTCTCCAGCCAAAAGATGATGTTTGTGCTGCTGCTGCTAGTCTTATGTCACACTGTAATAGATGTGTTAGTACTGAACAACATGAAAGCTGGGAGGTGGATATAGTTGAGAGAAGACCTGAGGCTCGGCAAGGGATGATTTGTTGCTCTAATGCTTCACAGTCTGTTTTCCTGCCTGGTATTTACACTGAAGGTTCAAGAGTGCCTCCTGGTTTGCACCGAAAGCGTTAAATCGCTTAATGCTTTTTGCTCCAAAGATGCTGAAATGTTGGTGTCTGTCTTTGTTCTCCCTTCCCTACAGCTATTGCATCACCTTTGCAGTTTTTCAACTCAAAAATTATTTTTTTGTCTCACTCCTGAGCACTGTGATTTAGCTTTGAAGTCAGCCCTGCTTTGAATGGAGGCTTGGACCAGATAAAATCCAGAGATCCTTTCCAACCTGGTTATTCTGATCCCCCTGCTTTCACAGGTAAATGTTTTGGATGAGCCTATGCCTAAAATTCTCCAGTTTCCTCTGTGACTGTTAGGGGTCCGTCTGTTTGTGTATCCGCTCAGCATTAGTCATCCCTTCTCTGACTGTAGCTGTAACAGTTCATTGTATAACCACATAAAATTGGTATGCTCTTGGATTATCCACAGTGGGCACAGCCATGCTCTAAATGCCTTTTAGGCCTCCTAAACCTCTAGGTAAATCTGTCTGCCTAAATTTACATGTCAAAACTGTTTGCTAGTATAAAGCTAAGCCCAAATGAACTTTTGAACCATGTCCCTGCCACATGTTAGCATGTTTTTGTTGTTTAGGAAGCTCATTTAGGGGGAGCAAGCAGACCTTCTGGTCTAAGATGTCCCAATTAATTATAAGCTATGCAACATAAGAAATCCTCCTTCTTAGGGAAAAATCGTTAGCATCAAACCTGTCTGAGATGAGTGAACAGAGACCCAGGAACGGAGCGGCTTTCTGAGTGCTCTCATCACTAGAAAAATCCTTCAGGGCTTGGTGAAGGGACCAAAGTCCCCAGCCCTGCCTTGTGCTTACTCATACATGAGACAGCACTGGTGAGGATCTTGGTGAGACTCTGGCTGCTTTGGGTGTGGGGGTGTGACAAGATGCAGCCCCGTGTTACCAAAGTG
Organism: Eurypyga helias; assembly: GCF_000690775.1. Lineage (NCBI taxonomy): Eukaryota > Metazoa > Chordata > Aves > Eurypygiformes > Eurypygidae > Eurypyga > Eurypyga helias. Next base: position 34,425 of record NW_010259891.1, read on the forward strand.
ATGTAAAGCCTGAACGTCTCTCTGCTGAGGTTCCCGCGGGCGGTGTTCGACGGTGTGCAGCATTTGGTGGGTGTGAGGTTAGTGATGAGGCAGGAGACTGTCAGCTACCAGGAGAGCTTTCCGAAACACTGCTATCCTAAAGGGAGGTGAAATGGTTTGGGGGATACTCTTAAGTGAGAGTAAAAGGTTAAACCAAAAACAAACAAGCAAACAAAAAAAACCCCAAACAAACAAAAAAAACCCCAAACAAACAAAAAACTCAAACCCACAAATAAACAAACTATGTTTTCGAAAACTTGGTGTCCAGCTAGGCACTAACTTAGAAATGGGTGAGCTTTCAAAGGAGCCTCCAATGCACATCCTTGAATAGTCACTGAAACGGTTGAGCCTCACATGTGTCTGGAAAATATATATGAACCTCTCCAACTCTGGTATAATATTCTGGGTGTTGGGGGTTTTTTTATGGTGATGTTTTAGGTTATTTTTCTGGTCCTGGATGAGAGGAAACCTGGCTGGTGTGGGAGCTCTGCCCGTGCTGCAGGCAGGAAGGGTTGGGCATGGTCTGGTCCCTCGTTGCTGTCAACTCCCACCCTTTGCCCAATGCAGGGCAAATGGGACCGTGCCGTGCAGACCACGTCTTCTCCTGGGTTTCTCCTTTTCCATTTTCCTCCTGGGTTTCTCCTTTTCCATTTTCCTCCTCATCTTCTAGTAACATCTTCCCTGTCGTGTTCATACTAATGATACGTCTCATACTTTCCCTGACAAAAGTGGTCAAAAATAGCTGTTTAAAGAGAGAGGGCCAGTAACAGAAACTTGATTTGCTGTAACCCAAACACCCTTTCATCTTCTATCCTTAAAGATTGGTATTTTTTCCTAAACAAATTACTGTTTTCTCAGAGTCTATTAGTCTCTGGATCTTCAAAAGCAACTTTCCCAAATGCAGCGTTATTTTTCACACTTAATCATGTGCTCTGATGATGGCCAGTGGCTTCAGGCTGTTACCCTGAAATTGTCACCTCTTGCCATTTCTAATGCAAGGGATTGCGTTTTTTAATTCAAGGCATTTGACAAGTTTGAGTCCCCTTCCTGCGGGCGCACAGATGGCAGCTAAAGGGATGCTGGAACGATTTCACTCCTACCTTGGTGATGACAAACCAGGTTTCAGGAGAGAGCGGAGAGACTCTGAATCTTAACATATCCCATGTCCCTGACAAATGTGGAAAGAATTCGATGCTCTCTGTGACGTCTAGTGCTGTGGTCTGAGGTCCTACCTGCTTACCCATGCTCTCCTGCTTGATTGCTACGTCCAGGGCTCCCCTCCTGTCCAGATCTCAGTCTTTTTGCTTTCTAATACTCTTCTGGATCTTGCACACATAATAGTAAGACAATCGCTTGTTAGTTTTGTGGGGGTTTATCTTTTTTTTTTTTTTCCTCTTCCTTATACAAGACTCCAAATGCCATGATTGTCTACTAAAAGGGGATTTTTGCATTTGGCAACCTTCTTGAAATTGTGAGAAGATGGGAGGGGAAACAAGAGGTGGCATTCCTAAGACAGGTCTAGCTTATAGACCAGAAAGACAGCCTCAACTCTAGAACATCAAGGTAACGGAAGTGTTAGACGAAACAAGGCTGAAATCTTGTTGAGCTTGTCTGCATGATGTCCCAGCTGGAAACAACATTTTTTTTTTCTCCCAAGCTGGTCCTGGAGGAGCTGAAGCAGCCTGCAGTTCATTGCCACTGCTTCTGCCTCAGGGCATCCTCTGGGAAGCACGGGGGCTGCTCTGGTTGTCAGGGAATTAATTATGCATCTTTGAGGAAAAAGGCTCTTCAGGAAAAGTTGACCTGCTGCAGCTCCTTTCTCCGTTTTAAGGCCCATGTGTGGGTTTCAAGTTCTGTATGTGTACAGCTCACATAGACTAGGGGTTTAAAGAAAGGGACAGCTTGGAATTGAAGCGTCTTGTGCAGCAATTTCCAGGTTCTGGAATTTTGCTTTCTGAATAATGCTGTGGAAAAAGCTGTGGTATAAACCACTTCTTCTTAAAATTATATAGATAAATAAATGAATAAACCCCCCAGCTCCACACATGTGAACATTTATACTTCTTGCCATAGTGTACTACTACTGTGTTGCCCAGCTTCCCCCGTAGTCTTCTTAGTGAGCTAGATGGGCTGGTTCATTTTGTAGATGTGCAGCTCACGTTCTCAGTTTTAGGCATTGCGGGTTTTGTTGGACTTTGAATGAATTTCTTTCTTCTGGATAGTAGTACCAGCATGTGTAGTCCTCCTGCTCTCCTTCACCTATCTCCCACCATCCTACAGATGTGGTGATCTGGGTGGAAAGACAAATCCAGCTGGGGGTTGGGAAGCAGAGCTTCATCCCTCCACAGGTATTCTTCAGCTAGCTTACCTCACCCTACGCAGTTCCCCATTGGAAATGCCTCGGTGAGCCACAAGCTTGGATGCAGGGCTGGGAATAAGGAGAAGTGAGAGGAAGAGCTGGTGGTGTCTGCAGCTTTGTGCAGCCCCTGCCCCGTGGGCTGCCAGCCTGCGGCTCACCAAAGGCCATGTGACAGATGAGCAGCAACAACCTACGTAAAGCCTGGGAATTGTGTGGGGCTGAGGGGACATGGGCTTGATGTGAAGAAATAATTCCTTGCAGCTTTCTTCAGTTGTAGCTACTGGGGTCAAAGCTGCAGGGGAACTTCGGCAGTATTCTACCTGTTTTTTTCTGCTAACTGCAGATGTAGATTGTTCTTAGAAGCCTCTGTAGAAATTTTCTGTTGGGTATCTTTGCCAAGCTTTGTGTTATTTTGTGAGCGGAATACAATTCAGTAGCTTGCTTACTGAACTACCATCACACAGGATACGATCTTTCTTAAAAGAGCACAATTTCCAAAGCATTAAGTAAAAGAAAGGTTAGGGAAAGGGGAAACGCTGACCTTCTGTCAGGACAGAACATGTGTTGAAATAAGTGCTTTTGCTTCTACAGGTTGACACAAGGTTGTGATTAAATGCATTTTCAAAGCAAAAACTAGAAAGGCATAGGAAACATCAGTTATGTTAGACAATGTTAGTTGCACGGCCGCTTCGGCGTGCCCTGACAGTTCAGGGGGATGAAGCAATGTTGCCATTTGCCTAAGAAAGTGCAAACCTCTGTCAGAGTTCACCTGGATGGCTATTGCAGAGTCACGTGAGTCTGTGCTGTCACTTGGGTAGGGCACCCGCACTTTGATCCAAACTGGAGAAGGTTTGTACTCGTACGGAGCTCAGGTTTTGCTGCTGTTAAGTCAGCTGCTCAAGATCTGCCCCTACGGGCTGCGTCAACATCCATTGCTAGACATGGTTAGACATGGAGGAAGTGATGGAGAGGTGGGAAGATGATGCGAGGTAGTGCTGTGGCAGGATTGTTACAAGGGCATCCTCCACCGTCACCGCAAAGTGGGAAGCGTTGCTGATCCGAATGAAGCGGGGCTCAGCGCTAACCTGCAGCCTAAAGCAGCCTTACTGGAAAGCACCAGTATGAGAAAGGGAGAAGGAAGGGTGAGGGAGGTGCCTGGATAAACACACCAAAGAGTTCAGACCTTTGGGATAGGTGGCAGAAGAATGTTTCTTTGGGAGAAGATTAATTTGCGAAGGGGTTAACCAGAAGCACCACCAGTACTGGTACTGCACTAATTTTATAGCTGACTTAAAATACCTCGTTCCTCAGGCTGTGTATAAATTTATTTTGTAGCATGAGCATATCGAGATTCAGGTTGTATTTTCATATTTCTGTGTTAAAATAAGTCACATTCAGGCTGTTATAAACACAGAGTAAACCTTGCTGAATTTGAAGCCCAGGGTGGAGTCTTACTTTAACAAGCAGCCTTCTTCAGAGGCAAATGGAGTGTATTTTTGAAGCTTTGTTGTTTTGGCTTATAAATAAGCTTATCTTGAAGTTTGAATGCTGTGTAATTCTTTCATGACCCTTGGATTTTCAGCTGCAGGATGTATGTGAGTGCTCGAATTCCTTTAACCAGGTGTACACACATCGTCTTTCTGATTTCAAAGGGGAATTCTGTTCCCCACATGCCCCGCATGTTCTTGTGGCAACTTGGAGACCAGCCCTGTTGGAGTGGCCCTCTGTTTATGCATGAAGCCCTTGAAATATTTATTACAGTCTTCGGTAATTTAATATTAGTGAATCATCTTACAGTCCTTTACAGAAGGGTGGGTTTTTTTGTTGTTGGTGGTGGGTTTTTTCAGCCTCATAATAAAATTGCAGGCTTTAGTTAAGCAAATATCCAGTAGTAACTTGTGCTCAGCTACCCTCTGCTTAGCTTATTGCTATCAGCTGTGTAACTGCTGAGAGATCTGCACCATTTATTGTCACAAATATTTAAAGTTTGTGTCTTTCCTCTTGTGTGTGCTTCCTATGCAAGTATCCAAAACTAAAATCTGCTGCCTTGATGTAAATATTTAATCCAGCACACGCAGACCTGTTAACCTTTGCATTGAGGAGGTATCCGTCACGGATGCTCTCGGTGGATTTGTGTGTTGCAGAATAAATCACCAGAAACCTGTCAAACCCCGAAGAGATATGCAAATGCCTGCGTCTTTTTAATCTGGCATGTGTGTATCCTGTCTGATTTGAGATGGGAATTCTAATCCCAAGGGAGCGATACGGGCACTCCTGATGCTACCGCAGTGCTGTGAGGAATGACGAGCCAGCTGGTGTCCAGGTTTGAGGACAGTCTCTATTGCTGCTCGGGCCATTTTGTGGAAGCTGGAAAGAGCCCCAGGTGCAGGGGGCAGCTTTTGAACCTGTAACAGTGTGTTTCTGCCAGCCCTCTCTGGGAGAGAGGGAGCGTGTGCATGGATGTGGCTGTGAATACATTATACGTGTGCTCTCTCCTACATAGAGTAATGCTCTTTAGTTGGTAGCCTTATGCATGAGAGGGAATGTGTGTGGGGACTATTCAAACCCGTCCTTGTGCACTGTAAACAGCTCTCTCCTGCCTTGATTGAAGGAATAACAACTTCTTCCTCCGTACAAAATGATTATGCTCTTGTTTTCTGTAATAAGATGCTCAGTGTCCCACGCCGTCACACCATAACATTATCGTTTTCAGAGTCGTGCTGCTATACCCATATATTCTGTTTATTCTGTTTGCTTTTGCGTGCACTTCCCTGAATTTACTAGACCTCCCAGGCTTTAGTACGCTCACAGAGACCATAGGTACTGAAGTGTGTTCAGCTATGGTGCAGCCATGCCTAATCCAGCCTTGATCTGCCCAGTATGAAATCTCCGTTTCTAATGTATGCTCAAACAGTTACTGAGGTCTCCAAAACAGCGTGGTGTAGCTTGCTCTGTTATGTGAAGCATTCTGTTTAACCCCACAAAATTCCTCCTTTTATACAAAAGGAAAGCGTAAAATATCGTAACTCCTCTAGGTTTTACATGAGATGTGTGCCATGGCCAGGAAGGCTCTTGTGACTGTTTGGGGTGGCTCTGAATGGTTTGCCTTGGGATTAGCCTCTCTCTAGTCAGTGACATCTCATGCTTATTTTAAAACGAGAGCAGCAATTACGTGCCTTCTACCTATGTATTCATAGTGTGACAATCGGCCTGGGATCCAGGCAGTGGAAGATTAGTGGATTAGTAGTAAAGAGGAAACATTTGCTTAAATGCCAGGCAATTACAGGGTTATTTAGACCTCTGTTCTCTGTTGCTTCCATCCCTACTAGCAGGGCACTAAAATAGCAGGGAAAATGTGCACTTGGGGTGAAAGTGGACTTCAGTTTCTTTTTGTGCATCTCTTCAGCTCCTCTTCCAGAGTTCCCACAGCTCTCTTCAACCCCATTTCAGGCCAGGAAAATGTGCCCTGTCCCCTTTTGTGGCTCTCCCTGGTCTTGTTACCTTTAGGATCTAAAATCCCAGACACTTTTTTTTTTTTTTTTTTTTTACATGGGCATCTGCTGCTCTACAGAGGGATTTTTTTATTGTAGCAGCTGTGGAAATTTGAGAGGAGAGAGAGGTTTCTCTTAATGAACACTGGTTTCATTGCTGGGCTTTGGAAAAGGGGACTTTTAAGATACAGAGCACTTTGGACTGATTCCTTTTGCCTATTTTGTGGGTTCTTTAAGAGATCTTGTTGATGACAGGGGAAGGTGTATCCCAGGGTTTAAAGCTGGGTTGTTGGGAGAGCAGGCAACCTCAAAGTACACTGGAGGTTAAATCTGATAGGAGCCTTCAAGTGGTATTTTCTGGGGTCCACAAAGGTTAGGAATGCAACAGCAAAATCACCTCCACTTCCAAACATCTGTGGGAACGAGTGGAACAAGGGAAGAAAGGGTTTGAGATGCAGGGACATTTGCAAGCTGAACCCAGAGACAATTATTTTTTTGGCCTTCTCAATGGAGATCCACCTTTGCAAAGATGTTTTGGCATCTAATACTCTCCAAGGTGCTAAGGGAAGCCAAATTATTTCATTTCCAGGCTCCCATTATTAGGGTTCTGAACTAAATCTTGAGGCATGGTATGAAATGCTGCTGTGCTTTGTTTCCTGTCTGCATCATTTGGTATTGATCCACACCTTTTGAATTTGAATCCTGACACCATACTGTGGCATGGTGACGGAGTCCCAGTTTCAGCTTTCTCTATTTTCAGTAGACTTGGAAGCTGGCCACAGAATGTTCAGCAGCGATATAGAATAAATCTGGTTGTTTATGCTTTGTCTGAAACACAGAGCTCTGCTGCAATAAAAAAAAAAAAAACCAAACCAACCAACCCAAAACCAACTAAAGCTGTATCTAACTAGTCATGGTTTACTTAAGCGTAGAGAATATTTTTCATGTGGTTTAGACGTGCAATTACTGTGCACTGATAGCTTCTTTGTGATCTCTTGTGCAAACTCAACTGGCAGCAGCCTGATCTTCAAATAGTTTCTGAATGCAGGTGGTGTTGACCAAGACATGTAGGTTCTTGCCTAGATGTTCGAGGTAGAAGAGATTTTAACTGAATAGTTACAAGAACGGATCTGTCTTTCAGTATGATGGTATTTTTGTCTCTTAAAAATGTTCTTACATTTTCAGTTGACAAAATTCCATTGTTGTTTTTTCCAGAGCAAAGAAGCAAAGAACTGCATCATCCAGCATGTTGTATAAATGTCTTGTTCCTTTGGTGACAGGTTTGGTCCCAGTACAAGAATTTGCAGCAATATGCTCGTCTGCCAGTTATTGTAGTACACCAGGGTCGAAGTATCTGAGAGCAGTCTCCAAACTGAAATGGTTTCTTGGGTAGCTCTTTAGAGGAAGTATCAATTCTAAGGTCCGATACAACTGCGTGGGCAGCCGATCCTCATCTCCCCGCATCTCCATTCCTGCTC
>NW_010259891.1:41822-44406 GCF_000690775.1 Eurypyga helias
CATCCGTCCGGGAGCTCTGGAAACTTCAAACCTTGCCTGCGGGTGCTTGTGACTTTTCAGTGTGTGGAAAGTTTTTGCCTTTTCCTTTTTATAAAAGGATTCAGTTCTTGAAAACTGGCAGAAGATGGGCTCTTGGAGACTGTCATAAGGACAATTAATTGTTGGCAGCAGCTTAAACAGCAGTTTCTCAAAAACCCCTAAACAAAATCAGTTTGTGCTACACAAGGGAGTGTTTCTACTTCATACTGATGAAAGAGCTTTCCTGACTTCAAGAAGCAAAGTTCGTTCTTTGCCAGATCCCCTTCCCATCAAACCCACATATAACTAAGTCCTCATAAAGCTTAGCAGCTGCAGCTTTGACAGGAAAGCATTGCCTTGCTGTAAAACTTTGCTTATAAAGGGTATGCAAAAAAACCCCAAAAAACAACAAAACAAAACAAAACAAAAACCCTCAACTCAGTGAGGAGCCAATTCTGGGTCCACCCTCTCTAAATCCACATTTTGTCCCACTGATAAAACCAGTTGTCTAAACCTCATGGGTGTGGGCTGGCTGTTCAAGGCGTGTGGAGAGGCTGTCCCTGTCCAGGGTGTTTTGTCAGCTTGAGTGCCACTCTTGGGTTGTGGATTGTGCTGCTTGAAGAAGAAAAATCATCATGAGAAACTGGGAATAGCTTCCTTCTGGAGAGTGGTGATGGATGTAGAAGAACAAGTTTTGCAGGCTGGGTTCGGCATGGCTGTTAAATAACCAACCACGAGTCCTTTGGATCCTCTTTGTGGCTCAGCACATCAAGGGACAGCTGTCAGAGACATCAGAAAGCAAGAGCTTTCTTTAAACCAGTTTTGCCCAGCGTAATAGTGACAAGTCCAGGGAACTGAGGCCTCAGGCTTGTCCGAGACAGGCAAAAAGAAAGTTGCCAAAAGGCAAAATCCCAAACCAGGCATAGCTGGTTATTTGAGCTGCTGGACGGGCATCTTTGTGCTCTGTTTATGTCAAAGTTGATTAGTGCTGAAAAAAGTCCAGGACAAATTAAGCTCCTTTCTTTTCTTGTACTGCTTTGCAAACCAAGCTTAATTACAGTGGCAGAAGGTGTTATCAGTGATTTATTCACACTCTGCTGTTGTGTAAACTCTGCTTTGCTGAAACTGCATCTAACTTCAAGTAACAAAATATCTGAAACTTGCCATCTGATGAGCCAGGGGGGACTGATATTGGTGCAGGATATTGTGTGCACTGCAGAGTGGTTCAAAAAAGAAAAATCTACCTTAATACAGCCCAATTTAAAAGGTAAGCGAATGCACTGTAATTGTACAAATAAATGGTAAAGATGAAGCTACTTGTTCTTTTATTTAAAAAGTCCCAAAGCAAAATTTACTGAAAAACTCCCCTTTCTGTCGTGCATTCTTGCATACAAACCTAAACAGTAAGGGTACAGGGATTTTTAGGTTGACAAGTTCTGGTTGTCTGGGTTTTTGTTTTGTTTTTTTTTTCTTTCCCTTTTCTCACCTCCAGAAAGACCAACTGTAATAAAGCAGATTTTGAGACGAGACTCTTAAGCTACCTCTGTCCCAGGAAACTAGAGTGGAGGACAAACCCTTCTTTAAGAATTCATTTGAATTGAACATTATGTTTGTGAGTGCCTGTTTCCAAAACTAGTTTGAGAATGCAGCATGTTTTAACGCAGAAATTGAGTCCATTTGAACCTGATCCTGCCCCTGTAAATTAATAGAAAGCCACAAGTGTGAAAGGAGTTCGGTGCAAAAGGCACAACTGGATACCTCGTTCCGTGTTCAGTCCGCGGAGGGAGGTGAACATGTGAAACGAGGAGAAGGGAGACTGGCGTTGCACTGAACAGGAAGCCATCCAAGCTTCCCAGAGGATGGCATCCAACATGCTTTCATTTCCTTGCAGTTCAGCCCAAGCTTACAGTCAGGTGCCTGTTGCTTCAAAGCCAGGGATCCCCCTTTTAGAAAGGAGATTTGCTCACCTAAAAGCTACTCCACACACCTCGATTTCTAGAGGCCTGAGGTGTAAACAATTCCCTGTAAGTATAGGTGTAGTTTTATACCCACTCCACTGTTTCCTGCTAATATGTTCCAGCCTTTGGGGACAGAGCAAAAGGCAATCATGTAGAAACACCGTGTCTCAGGCACCAGTTTATTAAGCTCAACTGGGCTCAATATTTGGGCCAATCACCCAAACTGACATAATTCAGGCTGTGACTTTTGGGGTTTGACAAGATTATGATGCAGTTCTATGTAAAAGGGGATGGTGTAATTCATACTTGTTTGCTAATGTAGTGGGATGTCCGTGGTCTGTTGGCAGCTGGGACTTGGGGCTATTTTTAGAAGCTGACAGTGTTGGTGCTGTATAATGTTACTCAGTAGGCAGATAGTTAAGTATTTTAATCAAGGTCAGAAGGAAGGGATGATGGCAAACTAAACTGCACATGTTAGAGCCTTTTTCTCTTTATTTAGACCTGTGCAATAACTCTCCTAGGTGAACAAATCCTTTTAAAAGGGTTGTTGAAATACTGAGCCTTTTCTAGGTGTAATTAGTTTGTGGCAGTAGTCGTATTCCATTACA
>NW_010259892.1:0-10312 GCF_000690775.1 Eurypyga helias
CTTCTTCCTGATATCCAGTCTCAATGTTCCCTCTTTCAATTAAACCTATTGCCCCTTGTCCTGTCGAAATAGTATGTTAAATTGTAAAAGGCAGTCATTTTACCTTTCTGCAGCCTCATTAATTAGGCAGTGGATCTCTCAAGCTCTGTGAGTGGCAACTTTATGGCAGCTGGCAGAACCGTCCCTCAGAAACCACTGGCCTCGGAGGATGCTGGAACTGTCAGAAAAGTGCTGCACATAAACAAAAATCCTGCACAAGGTGCCAGGCAAAACGCAGGTCCCTGACGGCTCTTGAGGCCAATGCAAAACCACAGGGATAGTTCTGGTTTGCCTCGTCATTGGCGGTTAATTATACCCACCAGGTTTGCACAGCGATGCCAGGAGGCGGTTCAGTTCCATCTTCACAGGATCCTTTACCACGCTGAAAATCTCAGTCTACGGTCTCCTCAACAGACGCTCGGTCACCCCTAGAGCCTTCCCTGGCGTAACAGGGTTTTGGGACAGGTTTGAAACGCGTTAGTGGGGGCTACTTTGACCAGCATGAGTGTATCAATACCGCAAGAGGCTTACGATCTACCTGTCACTCGGCTGAAACTACCAAGATGTGGAAGCGTCTCCCGAATCTCTCCCATCACCCAACCTCTCTGCAGACACCCTCGCTATATGCGGGTGCTTATTCATGGCATCCGAAAGCTGCCTGAAACGTGGGACAGGATTGATCTCACTGTAACTGGAGTACTGCTCCACTGGGTCCCGAGCTGCTGGCATTTGCTGAAATGGCTGTGGGCTTAGAAACGTCGTCGAATGCCAGTTCCCAGGATGCGGTCACTAAGTTATTTAGAGCATCTTTTCAGAGCCCATTTCTACGTTTCATCCCCAGCCCACGCAAGGTTGGCATCACACAGTTCATAAAGAGCATGGCCTTTTGTGGAATTTACTCCCAACATTCATCAGAGGAAGAAACTTCATCATTTCAGATATATTTTTAGGGGTGACATTTGACTTCAGCTTCCTCCAGGCCTGTCCCCCTGCCCTTTTGATGAATCACAAGTTATTTGTGCTTTAACGGGCTCCCTATAGTTAAAGTTTTGTCAATTCATTCTGCCCAAAACTTTCTGTAACTGTGAAGGATCAGAAAGATACACAAGGATATGTTTTGACTATAACAGATCCTACAAAGTCCATCACCTTGACAGTTGATTTCTCTCTTCTGTTTCAGAATTCAGCTCACCAAGACTGAATATCACTCGGGCAGTGCTGTCCAAGTTCACTCCAGCTGACTTTCTAGCTGGCAGTTGCCATCAAATACTGTCCTTGCTTTTCCCACTTAACGTGTGGCCTGTCTCATTTTTAAAGTCCAGTTAGACTCCTTTGATGGCAAAGCTGTCAATCACACGCCTCCTTGACTATGCAGCCTCATCAGGCTCAGAAAGCCAATATTTTTCTTTCCTTCAGCCTAAGACTAGAGTTTTCCCTTCCACAAGTCTTGCTACAAAGCAGTTACCTCAACTCCTGAATTAATATTGAATATAATTAACAAATCATGTACAAGAGAGGTGTAGAATAGAATAAAATAGGATAGTCTTTTGTTCCCCAGACCAGATTTCTCTTAAATCTACTGAAGACCTTTCCCAGATCCATTTATTGGAACTGGTGAATTCTCACTATTCTTCCTTGCAGATCTTCCTGTGATTTTGTAAGCCGAAATATTGGTGAATGAGGTTTTTCCACTCAGGGAACTGAGCGCTCTTCAGCAGGGTGTTTTTATTCCCTACTTAATCTTATTTCCGGTAGGAATTTCTCCTTTGCAACCCATGGACTCCCCTCACCACAGTCTTTTGCTTGTTTAGAATCTGTGTTTGATCAGGTACCCAATTTCACACTCTCTTCCAAGGCAGACTTGCACAGAAATAGTTACACTAAAAACTTCTAGTTTCATGTCCCAGTCACCAAACCACCATTTATGTGTTCTGCTTGTACTGAGTGCCTCTCCAAACATCTATCTGCTGATTCTGGGCCTTTCCAGACTTTTATTTAAAAAAAAATAAAAAGCAATTGTTTAACCATTATTCCTTTTTTTGGCATAATTTTTGGCTGATCAACCCTTCAAAGAATTTTCATGACCGTTCTTCTAATTTCTTTATGAAGGTCAAAGAGCTTTAAGAATCACCATTTTTTCTCTCCTATCATTTGATCCAGATTTCATTTCTACGTGAACCTTCAGTAGTAAGAAACTAAAAACCTAATCATTTTGTGACAGGCTGAACTTCTGTCTGTACCAACTCACATTGAGGCAATCTCTGGAGTTAAGTCATTGTTACAAACACAAGAAAATGTCACTTTTTTTTCCCCTATCAATAAACAAGGAACATTATTAGTTACCTCTCCTCATGAGGTCTCTGTTACAGTTTCAAAGAAACAGCTCATGCAGATATTGGACTCAATGTCTATTCAATCGTTGTGCCTGACCAGAACAAAGACGGTTATTTTTCTGGTTTGTGAAAAACGTGGCTTGCATTGTTTCTGCTGCCGATTACCCTATCCAAAGGGAATGTCTGCTCCTCCGTCAAAGAATGAAGAATGCTCAAGCAAGCTAAGGAACAAATAAGCAGGACTTTTGTGCATGAAAATGTGCCTTTGCCATTCTAGAGAGATTTCTTTGTAATGGTGAGAAATAATTTGGGGCAAACTTGTATTAAAAAATATTCTGCTCAGAGTTAGGCTGAACGCAGAACGACTGGCACAAAACTCCAGGAATGGAGTGTTTTGTGGGTATCGATGCAACACAGAGATGAGGCAAAAGCTACAATTGCAAGGTGCATGTGAACCTCAGCTACGAAGTTTGAGTCCCAGAACAAGCAGGAGAGTTACAATTCCTGTTTTCACACTCCTGCTTCAGAAATCTCTCCACGGTGTCACTTTTATGCTAAAGAATAAGAAACACCAAGTATTTCTCCTTTTTCAAACTAATCTGTGAGAAACCAGAGCAAGTCGCTCCAGACCTGAGAGCATGCTCCGGAAAAATATCCACGGATAATGTCATTCACGTGTAATCGGAAGCTAGCAGCACACTGCAAGATTAGTCTAACGCAGAAGGCTCTATCCACAGCCAATTAAGGATAAAACTTAACAGGCAAAGAAAAGAGAAAACATTAAAAGAGAAAGTCATCTTATTCTGCATTTCATTTGCCATGCTCTATAGCTGGCTGCTTACCACACTCTTCTATTTCCCTCTTTCTCCCTCTGTGATTCAACTTCCACGTGATCTTAAACACCAGGGACTGGGCTATGAAACAAAAAATATAATTGCTACAAGTTATTTTTGGAGGTCCAAATATTTGGCCAAATATTAGCAGCATAAAATTCAAGACACATGACTCAGAAGTCGATCCGATCAGCCCATGGCATTAGACTTCAGCGTCATTAATTAAATCATGTTCTTACAAAAAAAGGTACTTACGGGGATTGGGCTTAATTTCGTTTTAATTCGACAAAGGTGTAATTGTTTTAGAGGCTGGGAAATATGACAAAGCAGACATACATATTGGTTTGTTTCTGTTTTCCAAAATAATGTTAAACTGGAAAGAATAAGTGAGGAGTTAAGCAAGAACATGATCAGAGGATTTGTTTATTAATTTACTTTTTCAAGGCTTAGAGAAACAGCTGTTTGAGGACTCTAAAGGTTTCCTACAACTGCATGTCTAAATGAATGAAAAGACTAAAAATATATCAACAAAACACTTGTTTAGCTGACTGAACAAGCAAACCATTGAATTTAAATTACAGTTACACTGAATTTACGAGTAATTGTCATTTTCGATTGTTCTTTCCATCTAGTCCAGTAGCATTTCTCAAGTAAATGCAACAGAAGCCTCAGAAGAAACCACTTGAACTGTGTCCCGGACAACACTGGAATATTTTATCCCTGCCCTCAGTACACACACACAGCTCCTTTCTCCTGGATTAACAGAGAAGACAACGACTCATTCCACTTGAGTCTTCCCCGGACACGAATATTTCACCAAGTCCTCTCTCAGTCACCTTAGTTCCACAATAACCAAACCCCCACACCATTACCAAATTCCTTTGACTCCTCCTTAAAGAGATGAGCCAAATATTTCATTCTTCATCATGTGTTACAATAAAGTATTTTCTTAACAGAGTTATCTTCTCCAAAATGCAGTAATTCACACGTTGTCAGAAAACCAGTGTTCCACTGTTAAGAAAGCTTAAAGTTCGTTGTTTGTAGTCAACTCCTTTCATAACATTCAAGCCAATCAAGACCTTAAAACACCAGACCTTAAGTTGGAGCAAATATCTTTAAAATACATACCTGATAAGTGCTACTGAACTTGCTGCAATAATCAGAGCAATTTCTTTGCCAAACCCAGGGATGTTATTTTACGTAGGTCTCGGGAAAGATGATAGCCTTTTGTTCATAGTTGCTTTCTGCTTTCTTAAATCTTTTCTGATTTAGAAGATGCCCATCCTGAACACTGATGAATAACGTACCCAGCTTCGTAAAAACAATCCTCTCCTTGCTATAGGCTGTTTCAGACTGATATTTCAGCTTGATTTTGCCCCTGTTTAGCACGGGAGCCTTTTGAGTTTATAAAAATGTCCAGTCTGATGTAAATTTTGGTCACAGAATCACTAAGGTTGGAAAAGACCTGTAAGATCATCCAGTCCAACCATCAACCCAGCACTCCCACACCCATCAGACCATGTCCTCAAGCACCATGGTCTTCTGACATTGAGACAAAAATGTTTTCAGGGATTGAAAATAAAAGAGAAAACACCTACTCTGTTGAAAACTTCTCATTTTCAACAAAGGGAAGGGACAGTGCTAGTCTGGAGCTTCTGGGGCTGACTCTGACACCTCGAAAAATGCAATGAATGCCCTGAGAGAGGGCAGCCAGGCCAGTATTTTCTAGTCTACACCCAGTTAAATAATTAAAAAAAATGTTTATTTTGAAATCTCATCTGTGCTCATGAAGGATATGCAAGTTGGTCTACCTCTCAGGCACCAATCTGACAAATCAGTTGTTTTTAAAAGAAAATTACAGATGGCAATGGATTACTGTAGTATATTATGTCCAGGATTCACACCCTAGCCAAAACTGCTACTGGCACATACCCCTCTTTCTTGCAATAAATGCTTCAACTACTCATCCTCCCCTTTTCAGCTTATAGGCAGTATTCTTCCCAAAGCTCTCACAACTTTCACCGGGACACAGGCAGGCTCTGAGACCAGCTTCAAGTACATTCTCCAAATTCCCCTGGTGCCTTTGTTCATCACTCTAATTTTATAGCTGCCCCCAACTTGTCAAAACTGGGCATGAACACATCACCCCTCATTCCAGCAAGCCGGTAGGATATTCACCCATCCTTTAGAGTTACCGGTCTGCAGCCACCCCAGCACCACCGCCATGCACACAGCAGAACTTCAAGCAAAAGACTTCGTGGCACACAGTCCCAGCACCCATGGAATGACAGCGGAATGACAGCGGGTTTTGGGTGGGAAGGGACCTTACAGCTCCCCCCGCCCCACCCCCTGCCATGGGCAGGGACACCTTCCATAGCCCAGGTTGCTCCAAGCCTCATCCAGCCTGGCCTTGGACACTCCCAGGGATGGGGCATCCACAGCTTCTCTGGGCAACCTGTCCCAGTGCTCCCACCCTCTGCGGGAAGAATTCCTTCCTGATGGCCCATCTCAATCTCCCTCTTTCAGTTTAAAGCCAATTCTCTGGGATATTACCCTTCCATCGTTCCTCAGCCTTCGTTTTGTATTTTCTCTCACTTCTTCTCAGCTTTCCTCTCGTCCCCACAGCTACACTCATCACATATTGTCTAAAGCTATAAACAAAGATGAAAGGGTCAGGCAAACACAGTCACGTACAGAAACAATCTTTTATTTTTCACATCAAAACAACCTCGATTTTAATTACTTCTTTGAAAAGGTAATGAGTTTAGAATGTCCTTTGCCTCTTAGATACAGCCCAAATCTGAATGTTTTTGCTATTACAGACATTTTCATGGTACACATGAAAGAGTTTTCTCTCTTAATCCCCCGCCTGAGAAAAGTATGAGAATCTGGGGTTAGTGCAAGGAGCACAAAGTCCACTGTGAGCAACGGGAAGGACTAAAATAGATGAATGGATGCCCAAAGTTTGGTTTAGTAAGTGCACACTGAAGCCAGGATGGTTGACTATGGCAAGTGCCAAGGCCCGCTAAAGCTTTAAGTAAAAATGGGGTCTATTTGGAATTCAGTTCATATTAGTTATTTCATTAACCATCCAATTTTGACGCACCCATTGTAGGGAATGTATAAACAGAGGTCTAACCTTTTCGGTGAAACACAGAATGAAGTGAGCTAACAAAGTGCAAAATACATGAAAGGCGATGCATAAACATTAGTTAAATCCACTCTGAATTCTCCTACCAGTCAAGCACAGATTAGAGTCACCACTGTTCACAGTGATGATGGATTCAGCACTGCGTTTCAGAAGATACTATACAAACTGATCTGGGGTGACAAAATCTACCTCAATATTTCCATCATTAACAATTTGCAGTATAAAAATTTGCATCTGTTACCACAAATACTTCTTCAGCTCTTTAATTAATCCAAACTTTGGTGATGCAGGGCACATGATGTGTGATTTAGCATTTCTACCAAATTCCTATCGAAATTCCCCAGCAAATTTCCTGTTTTGACATGGGGTACAGAAGCATGTCATAGAACCATGGAATGACAGAATGGTTTAGTCTGGGAAGGTCCACCCAGTCCCACCCCCTGCCATGGGCAGGGACACCTTCCGCTAGACCAGGTTGCTCCAAGCCTCATCCAGCCTGGCCTTGGACACTCCCAGGGACGGGGCATCCACAGCTTCTCTGGGCAACCTGTTCCAGTGCTCCCCACCCCCTCCGGGAAGAATTCCTTCCTGATGTCCCATCTCAATCTCTCTCTTTCCGTTTAAACCCGTTACCCCTTGTCCTGTCACTCCCTGCCCTTGTAAAAAGTGCCCCCCAGCTTTCTTGTAGCCCCACCCCAGGCACTGGAAGGGGCTATAAGGTCTCCCCGGAGCTTCCCTTCTCATTTGTCCAGGTCAGACAACTCTGTTGTCTCAATAACTGTGGAAAAAAATAATGATCTCATGTTTTCTTGTAGGAACATGCCTTTTATAAACACATTCCATCTTTGATATACTGATAGCACATGTGGTCATAGAGATTAACTTCTAACTTTAGGACATGCTAATTCCACGAGGATTGGTGAAACCAGAAGGTTTCCCATTTGCAAGGGAGTGCTCTCAAACAAGCTCTGCACCACCTCCGTCAAATATACTGATGTACCTATCATCTGCAAGTCAGGCAATAGCACTCTGGACTCCAGAATTAGATTCAGTTGTCTTGCAAAGCTTTGAAACCTGAAATCAAATATTCCTCAGGAATTTAAAAATAAATGTTAAAATAATTGCTCTCATTAATGACAAATATGGTGCTTTAAATTGGAAACACCTTCAGCAATAACCACTGGTTACGTTACCTATATGGAAAATGAAAGGGCGAAAGGCAAACACTTCAGGTCCTGTTAAAAATTTAGTTTATCATTAACTGCTTGTTCAACGAACCTTGGTTTTGACACAAAAAGAATCTGCTTTCCCTAAAAAATACCAATTTAAAAAACAAACAAACAAACAACTGCCAAAGTAAAAATATTCCACTTGGAAAACTAAAACCATTTTCACTGCAAACAAAATTATCCATGGAAAAAGCAGCTCAATCACTTTTTAACCAGAGTTCTAGCAACACAGACCGGATCACCAAGGTTAATTCTAAAAGCACATGTGGGTAAGCTCATTTTGCACTTGGGAACATCTCACCTGCTTCCCTACTACGGCTCCCACGATCTCAAATACTCATTCAATTACTCCTGACCAGCGAGCACCGTCATGTAGATGTAGGGAGATTTTTCGGTGTGTTTGTCTCCTGCCATGATTTCACCTTGGTTTTTTGACAGCGTTCTCCCCTCGCCAAGCTACGCCTTGCACGACCACCTCTCTAGCATTCCAGCAGGCAAAATTTAATCCTACACCAGTGACACAAAGAAAAGCCACTATTTTAAAGCTAACTAACTAAGCTTTGGTTTGTAGCTTTCAGTAATCTCTCTCCCCCTGGAAAGAGAAGATTCCAAGTTTCCTACGGTAGTTCTAGGCATAGAAAGGGCCGAGAAAACAATCCAATTGTAATTTTATGAAAAAAAAACTGTGGTTCTCAATTCATGCATACTCCTAATGATAATATCTGAACTTAAAAGCTCTGTTATTTATTTCAGGCAATAAAAAAGCAGCCTCAGGACAGACGATTCATTATCATCATTAGTAGGCAATTCTGCATTCATCGTTACTAATAACACCTGATTTTTTCAACACTGGGAAGTATGTCCACAACTGACTTTCACTAATCTCACTGAACTTCATGACACATTCCACATGACCTAAGAACAAGACCTCCTCCTGCTGTACCTCAAAATGTATTACATTACTACAGTGCCATCCGCTATCTCCAGGGGTATCCATGGATTGTGTGGGTATAGCAGGGCGTGTGTGGTTGTGGTACTGTGTGACACATCTCCTGCAGAGAGATTCTGAATTGAGGTATATAGACATACGCATCCAAGTAAACTCTAAGGCTGAGATTCTGCAGTAAGATCAGTTGGTGCAAATTAACATTATTAATACCTAGTATTCCTCACAGAGTTACTCATAATGATATCTTACCTGAGCTTCAGAACACTAAAGAGGCTCCGCTGCCATAGCATCTGCAAAATAACAATACGATGTGCACTGTCACCTCTCCAGTCCACAAGCTTCAGCCTTGATCGGCCTGAGATCACCCCCAGTCCAAGATACTCTAGGAACAGAGCGGTACGACACCTCAAAGCACAAGCTGATGTCAGAAGAAAACTTGTATTTTCAAATAGTATTTTAAACTGTTTTCCTATTAAGTACATAGCTTTTGTGAAGGTTGGAATTAACGTTTGATACATGCAACTAGCACATCATACAGTAAAACAAGAGAAAACAGAATGATGTTTTAATGAAAACAAAAAATATATCTTTAACCAGGCAACCACTTCAGGCTGTATTTGTCTTTTGAGGAACATCATTCTTTCACATCCAAAGTCACAAACATAAAAAAAAAGAAAATAAACAGGCAACTTTTTCCTTCTATTCTCCCTCCTGCCCATCCGGTAGACTGCGTGACTTCAGATAACATTCTGCCACCAGCTAGCAGCAACCTGCTTCCAGATCCAACATCATTTTGGATTAACTGTACCTATTGTATATTCCATCTCCTCCACCCTCACCCCTGTTCAACACAGATACTCAGACCTAGAGCCCTCGCTTTTGAAGGTCATTTGGGAATCCATGCTGGACCTGGAACAAAGGAGAAGTCTTTCCGACTCGCCCGTGTACCTTCGTGCCCAGAGCTGCTCTCCTGCATTCACTGTTCGAGGCTTCAGAGAGAGCGTTTCAAACTTCACATAGGTCTCTTTTGCAAGGTCAGCTTCCTTCGCAGTTTTCGGTTTCACGTGAAGTTTTAAAACTTTGTAGAGTAAGAAAAATATCAAAGGCAGAACAACCACACACGCTGCACTGCTAGCCCAGATCAGAATAGAGAACTGAGAGCTGCTTTCCTCACTTAACCTGTCGGTGGAGAAAACAATGCACTGCTCTTTGCTAGGTGGCACTCCTTTGGGCGAGACGCACGCCATGTATTGAGTACTAGGTTGCAAACCATCGATGGTGACTTTGTTTTTGCTCGAATCAGTGCTCAGAGGCAACATCTCTTTGTCGCCATACTTGGAGTATAACACGGTCACCGCAGAGTTGCTCGTGGCGTTGACGGTTTTCCAAGTTAAGGTCCCTCTTTCCTCAGTTTCAGTGATCACTCTCAGGTTCTTCACAGTAACATTCTGCTCGGCCATGCTGGCAGTATTCAGCGAGGTCTCCTCCCCCTTCCTGCTTACCTCCCCAGTTTGCTTTTTGTTTCCATTTGCCACTGCCTTTGGATTTTTCTTTCCATCGAACACGGGCCTGGATTGCTTCTTGTCAGCAAACCTGACGGTCGTTGACCGCTCGGTGCTAAGCAGCGCCGTGGTGGTCGGGGTGGTGGGAAGAGGCGTGGTTGTCCTCTCCGGTTCCTGCCTGGATCCCTCCCGAGTGGTGTTCTGCCTCTCCGCCTCTTGCTTCCTCCTATACTTCTGCGGTGACAGGGTTGTAGTAACGACACCCACCACCGCGAC
>NW_010259892.1:10368-12129 GCF_000690775.1 Eurypyga helias
ATTCTCCCGCATCCTTGTAGGAAATCCCTGTCAGGCTTATTATGGACCATCGGACACCCTCTCCAGGTGTTTCTTGAATTACTACAGGAAAATGCAAAGAGTAAAACATCATAAAAGGGAGCTAAAGAGAAGTAAACATTATTAGACTACTTGGGTTGAAACTAGATGATCTTTAAGGTCCCTTCCAACCCAAACCAGTCTATGATTCTTTGATACTTATTCCCTTAAGTTATTTCTGCCAGAAGGAATCACGGATATTAAACTTTTTTAAAAATCAAAACTAAAAATATAAACAAACAATAATCAAACAAAGTAAAAAACTCAACACCCTCCCACCTCAAACTGTGGAACTCCCTGCCAGATATTATTGCAGAAAAGTGCTCAGCTTGGGTCAAAATGGAATTACAATATAATTTGCAGTTTCACTAAATAAAAGCACATAAAGAGAAATCAAATGTCTCGAAGCTGCTAAGGGACTAGGACATAGGAGTCTCACTGACTTCAGGTGACATTGAACATACTAACTATTTAAAACATTTTTGGGGAATTACCTTTGTCTTCGGATATTTCAGTACTTTGGACTGTTCCCTCCTTCAGAGCTACCATTTAAGGTAACTGCTAACTCCTGGGCATTATCAAGAAACATTTAAGTTGCTGCATAAATGTCTGTCATGAAAGCTAGAACGACAACCACTTCGCCATTCAAGATGAGCGTTGCAAATAGACAACAAACCTTTGCAAATAACATAGAAAGTGTGATTTTGGAAAATCCTATGTTTACAATACTGAGTTTTAAGTGGCTCAGTTATGACCTCTCTAGCTTTTTTTATCGTGAACACGTTGAATAAAAATGGAAATTCCAATAACGAATTTTCCTTTCTGCCTTTCAGCTTCTGAGTTAGGGCCCAGTTACCTCAACCTTCATTTTCCTTTATCCTTCCTCTAATTCACCCATCTCCCCCCTCCATGTACATAGTGCTTATTACAGACCACATCCAGAATCACAACAGTCTGTTGGACCTGTCCAGAGCAAGATCCAGACAAGGAATCTCATAACAGCTGTTGCATGGACACAGTTGCCAGCTTGGTGCAACACACGGTCCACTATCACCCATTCTTATAACGACCTCAAAGCACAAGCAACCCAACAATTTCAGGCTCTCCCATTTCCTATAAAAGAGCAATTATACCTGTATAGTTCACTGGAATATTGTCTGACCTAGCCCAAGTAAGCTGTGGTGTTGGGTACCCAGTCGCATCGCAGCGTAGCAGAACGTTGCTTCCCAGCGGGGAAGTGATTTTTGTTGCCGACGTCATCACGGATGGCTTGAGACACTGCTCTAACTCAGCTCTCTGGAACAAGATTCCTGCCAGGCTCTCAGGTCCACTACACGAAACCAACGGATCAAGAAGCACAACTGAGTTGTCCACAATCTTGGAAAATTCGATCAGCTTTGAAATGCGACAGTCACAGAACCATGGGTTGTCCTGCAAACCTGAAGCAGGGAAGGAAATAATAAAATGTTGTCAGGCAATATATTGTGATTATGGTCCGATGCAGGACTACCACCAAGTACAATCGAGGAGAACTGTGGACATACTCTGAGCTAATATTTTCCCTTTCAAATTGTCTTCTTTGTTTTTCAGAGGTGAGAAAGAACAGCATGAATGACAAACTAAACTACTTCACAGAAGTTTTTTTCAGAAGTGAGAAAGAACAGCATGAATGACTTCAACAAAAGTAGTGCCAGCTCCTGTAAA
>NW_010259893.1:0-303 GCF_000690775.1 Eurypyga helias
TTCATCCCCAAGCCTGTAGCGTTGCTTGGGGTTCATAGACTCAAAAGAAAAAAGTCAAAATAAAATTATAATTAAAGTGGAGTGTAAGGCTCTGGCTACAAAAAGACAGTAATGCCTGCTGTTCCAGCCTCAAATCTAAAACAGATTAGAATCATAGAATCATAAAATCACAGAATGGTTTGGGTTGGAAGGGACCTTAAAGACCATCTGGTTCCAAACCCCCTGCCATGGGCAGGGACACCTTTCACTAGACCAGGTTGCTCAAAGCCTCATCCAGCCTGGCCTTGAACACTTCCAGGGATG
>NW_010259893.1:584-3648 GCF_000690775.1 Eurypyga helias
CTCTGAGCATCTCTGTGGCCTCCTCTGGACTCGCTCCAACTGGTCAATATCCTTCTGATGTTGAGGGCTCCACAGCTGGACACAGCACTCCAGGTGGGGTCTCACCAGAGCAGAGTAGAGGGGCAGAATCACCTCCCTCGACCTGCTGGCCACACTTCTGACACAGCCCAGGATACAGTTGGCTTTCCGGGCTGCCAGCGCACACTGCCGGCTCATATCCAGCTTTAGGTCCACCAAATTATTTAATATGCAGGGTTATGACAAAGTGTCCTGGTTCAACCCCTGGAGGCAGCTCAGCCTCACAGCCGCTTGCTCGCTTGTCTTCAGGGGGATGGGGGAGAGAATTGGAAGAGTAAAAGGGAAAAAACTCGTGGGTTGAGATAAAGACAGTTCAGTAGGTAAAGCAAATGCCGTGTGCGCAAGCAAAGCAAAACAAGGAAGGGAATTGATTCGCTACTTCTCATTGGTATGCAAGTGTTCCGCCATCTCCAGGAAATCATGGCTCCATCACATGTAACAGTTACTTGGGAAGACAAACAGCATAACTTTCAGTGTCCCCCCCTTCCTCCTTCTTCCTCCCTGGCTTTTATTGCTGAGCATGACACCACATGATCTGGAATATCCCATGGGTCAGTTGGGCTTAGCTGTTCTGGCTGTGTCCCCTCCCAACCCCTTGTGCATACCCAGCCTCCTTGCTGGCAGGGGCGTCTGACAAGCAGAAAAGGCCTTGAATCTGTGTGAGCACTGCGCAGCAGTGACAACAACATCCCTGTGTTACCAACACTGTTTCCTGCACAGATCCAAAACACAGGCCCATACCCACTACTGTGAAGAACATTAACTCTATCCCAGCCAAAACCAGTATATAAAGGAATGGGAATTTCCAGGAGAAAATCCACTCCATATTCTTATGGCCTTACATATTTAATAAACTCTGTAAATGAGTAAACAAAACTCTTCCACATGAAGAAAATAGAGACAAAAAGGGCACATTTCTTACTACAGTTAGACAGCACAAACTATCCATGCGGGAGGGGCTAAGGGGGCAGGCGTCTGTATTCCCTGTTTCATCATGCAGGATTAATTCCACTTGGATATAGAAAAGGTAGCTTATGTGGGAAGTCATGGGTTATTTTGTGACTTGATAATGTGAGCACTGAAGTCCCAGCAGGAAGCTTTTTTGATAGTGTATCTGTAATGTGAATTTTAAAATGATCTCTCAGCCAAATCCTGGTTCTTGGATGTTTTTTGCTAATTTGAAAGCTCTCGGACATCCACGGAAATTTGTTGAATCCAAATGTGCTGGACTTGAGCAAATACTGAGCTGGTGTGATTCAGCGTATTTTAGATAAGTACAGTGGAGATGTGCGATTTAACTCTCTGCTGTCAGTCTCTAAGGCCAGTCTCTCCAGCTGCTTCTCTCCCCTGTCAGGGCATGGGAGAAGCCAGATTCTTCTTGGGCAGCCCGGTGTTTTTTGCAATACGAGATGCAGCAGCTGCTGCACGGAAAGAAAGAGGACTGCCCCTGGACTTCACACTGAACAGCCCCTTTGCTGAACAGATTCGCGTGGCCTGTACTGAGATGGTAAGGTTATTTTCATTTCTTTGTGAACTAGCCAACTCCTTGATTCTCTTTAATCTGAATGGACTGTGCACATAGACTGATCAAGCAAAGCTTTGCACTTTATTTAATCAGTGGCACTCTGCTCAGCTGTGTCGGCAGAGTAACATGAACTGGCAGTCCAGAACCAAGGAACCAGTGCTGTTTCCTCAGTGGTAATATCTCCTTTAATCTAAAAACCCTTGAAAGTACTTTTCAGATTACAGTCTGACTTTGTCTTTAGTGTCACTTTATTTGCATCATCTACTAGGAACTGTGACTATGTCTAGACACAGAGTAGGTGTGAAAAAATTTTAGAACTGTTTCCTGTAAGCATCACCATTGACAGTGGCATCCACAGAATTTAAGGGTGTAAATTTAAGACATTCACTGTAAAGGCCTAAACTATCTAGGTCCCAGTTATTTCGTGTAAGTTCACTTTCTGTGTCATGATCTGAGAAGTATTCCTAGACCTGCTAGAGTGAACACATCCCTGATTTTTATAAAAAAGCAGAGGCTAGCCATGATTCTTCCCATTGTACAATCCATTTCCAGCTGGGTTGATGAGAGGCCTCCACCTTGACCTTCAGGCCATGCTCTCTCTTTGTTTTCTGGAATGAAGAAATGTTCAGCTCGCAGTGATGGGGCCTAAGAAGGACAGGATGCCCACCTTCTGCCTCTCTTGGGCACTGTAATTACTTTGTAGATTTGATGTGTAGGTTTGAGAATGGTACAGCTCCCCGCTCTCAAAGTGCAACACAGTGCCAACTTTGGCTGGCTTTGACATACCACCATCTCCTAATATCCTCCCTCTCACACTGATGGAACAGGTACCCACAACTGGTGGGCTGTGCCCTTTTACTGAAATTTCCCCCACAGTCACTGAAGTTACTTGGGTAACCATCTGTGTGCTATGCCTCTGCTTTCTTCGAAATGACAACGGCAAGAAAATGTGCCCTCGCCCTTGCAGTTCTCTGTGTCTTTCTTTCCAGAGCAGTGCCTTCAATCTGCTCCTACACCTTGCACTTCCCTCACTAGACAGGGTTGGCAGGACAGAGCAGTAGCCTGCTGGAGAGCACTTATTCTTGTAAGACTGTGAGGCAGGAGCCCATTTCCCTCCCCTGTCTGTCCAAGCCAACAGCAGTCACACAAGAGTTTCTTCAGAAAGGAGGGCAGGATGGGAATGATGACACTGTTTTCTGACTTAATAGCTCTACCCACTTCACCACGTCTTCCACTGTACTCATCCTTTCGCCACTGTACAAGTAGATATATCTGGGATTGCTTAATACAGTGTCACTTGCCCAAAACTTCTGTTTATTTGTAAGTTGAAGAGAAAAAAAGAAAAGAAAAAATTAAAAATGAAAGGAGTAAAGCATAGGAGCAATTATCAAACAGATAAACAGCAAGAGTTTAGCAGCCATTCTCCCTTCAATGCATACCTAGTCAGAATGCTGTGTGGCG
>NW_010259894.1:0-1546 GCF_000690775.1 Eurypyga helias
GGTGGGACTGGATGATCTTTAAGGTCCCTTCCCCCCCAAACCATTCTGTGATTCTATAGCAAGGAAAGGCAAGGTGGATCACTCAGCCCATGACTTGCAGATGGGTGATGACGGGAGGAAGGTCAGCCTGGTGTGTAATGCTGTGGAAAAAGTGGGGGAAAAAAATCCATGAAAAATGTGTAGAGGAAGGATAGCTAAACTAGAGCTACTGCAAGGCTCTTGGGGACACTGCTTGAGTGGAGCATCGCGGTAGGAAATAATTGTGCATTAAATGAGGCTCAGCTCCTATTGACTGTGCGGTGCCTTTTCCTGCAAGAGCAGTTGTGTGAGCTTGGTAGGATGCTCCGCTCTCTGCAGACTTTTTGTTCTTTCTGGTGGAGGATTTCAAGGTAGAACAAATTCCCTAAAGTGAGATCTGTGTTCTGCCTTGGACTGCGAAAGAGATCCACAAACAGTGCCAATTTATTATTAAACCTTTCTGTTCTGGCCTGCTTCCTTACACCACTGATTATAGCATGTGCTCAGGGATTTTTGTTGGCTGCTACTGAGAAATAATTTTATTTTAACTTTCTAGGAAACAGAGGGCTTCTCTTTGAAGTGTGGGATGATGCCTCTGATCTGACAGAAGCAGGTCCTGGATATAGATGGCAGTTTGTACCTAATGCCAGTTCCTCAGCAAGATTTCTGTCTGGGGCAAAGAAGTCCTTCAGGTACTCAGTGATCTTAAAAAGAGATGAAGCCATGGCAATCACCTTTAGCAGTGTAAGGTGTAGCAATAACACCTGACAGCTCTTTATAGCAGACCCTTACTGCATAGCTCCTATAAATCAAAGCAAACCCTCTATTTCAAGGTCCTTTTTGAAGCTCAAAATATTCAGTGAATTGTTTTATTTTTCCTCCTTTTGCTTTCACTCAGTATTTCTGCTCTACCTGTGGGCTTAGCTGTGCTGAAATTCCACAAAAGAAATTGCTGTTGAGGTCGAAGGAGCTCCAGTTAGAAGCTGTCTGGGCTGGAGCTCAGCACAGATGTGGAGGGACAGATCCTCAGCTGATGCTGGCAGCTGCAGCACAGCTAGAGTTAATGGAAATGAGCTGATTTGCCCCAAGCTGTGAAAATAACTGAATTGTGTTGGTGCATGTTGCTTTTTCCGGTACACCTTTGAAAAGTTGTGCAATATTCATGAATGATTTAATTTTTCTATCACTTCTGTTTTTCTCAGTTGATCTTGTATGTGATTTTGAGCCTTTTCCTGCCTGTTCAAGGTTAAGACTTTGTGAAAAAATGGACAAAGAATGTCCAACAAAACCATTTTTATTTTCATGGAGCTGTTTTTCGTATCCATTCTGGAAACTTCTGTAAACTGTGAATGACATTTAACTTTTGGGTTAAATGTGTCCTTTTGTTAATTGGGTTAAAATGTTAAATGGGTCCTTTTGAGGTTCCTTTGGTTTTAAAATCTGAGTTTGTTTTAACTTGGACTCACAGCCTTTCCTTGTTACTCTGTGTATGTATGAATGTGGGGTGTGGGGCTGTTTCTTTTTTCTT
>NW_010259895.1:0-3269 GCF_000690775.1 Eurypyga helias
GGGAGGTGTAGGCCGCGGGCCCTGCCGCCACGACCAGGCCCAGGCTGTGGGGTGGGAAAGCGCCAGGGACCCGGCGCTTGCCCTGAAATAAACCACACTCCCACAGAAACAACATCTGTGCATCCCTACCGACCTGCCCCTAACCCCAGCCGTCCCGCTGAACCTCCTGGGACTTTTGACCAAGCGAAAAAAAAAAACCCCTACGGGCGTCTGTGCTGGTAAATAAGTGGAGGAGCAAAGGCGCGCGTCCCAAGGGTTCATCTGAAGTGTTTGGTACACTTCACCTCAGCAGCTACAGTTCTACCCGCAAGTGTTGCAGCGGCCAGCCCCGAACTACCACCCTCTCCTCTTCAGGGCGCAGAATTTGGATAAAACCGCGATACTGTTACTGTCGCTGACACCAGAGGGAAACCTTGGGTGGGGAAAAGTGGATAGGGAAGCTACAAGCCTGCACGGAGCTCCTACACAGAAGCAGTTTTTCTATGCCGTATACGTGCAGCGCATTCCGGTTTGTCAGTGAGATTTACTCAATGTAGGGAATTCTTACCATGTAATTCGTGACAATTCACAGTGTGACGGTCGGGATGAAAACCGTTACCTGTTTCTTCAGTACAGCGTAGCTTGTTGAATCATTGCTGTCCAGACACTCAAAATACAGCTAGTTTGTTTTGCCCATTTTCCCCCTTGTCTGATAGCATCAGGTCAGGATTTCCTGATTTTACTTGGAGTAAATAAGTTACATTTATGACATTGTACCTTAGATTCAGCCATCATTCCATTTTCTTGCCCTCTGATTTTAATTACTCTTTAGGATGGAGATAACCTATACATTCAACATCCATAATAAACGGAATCATTTAGGTTGGAAGGGACCCCTGGAGATCATCTGGTCCAACCTGTCATGGTTGTCCAGGACATGTCCAGGCAGCTTCTTAATATCTTCACAGACGGAGGCTCTACAACCTCTCTGGACAACCCGATCCATTGTTTGACCACACGTACAGTAAAAAAGAGTTTCCTTGCCTTCAGATGAAATGTCACGGTTTTCACCTGGCAGTGGATGCTACAGAGAAGAGTCTGGCTCCCTCCTCTTCATTCCCTCCTATCAGGTATTTATTCAACCTTCTCAGGCTGGACAGTCCCAACCCGCTCAGCCTCTCCTTCTCTGGGAGATGCTCCAGTCCCACCATCATCTTTGTGGCCCTGTGCTGGGCTCGCGCCAGCAAGCCCATGTCTCTCTTGTACTGGGGAGCCCAGCAGAAGACACAGCGCTCCAGGTGTGGCCTCACCAGTGTGGCTGAGTAGAGGGGAAGAATCACTTCCCTCCACCTTCCAGCAATGCTTTGCCTGCTGCAGCCCACGGTGCTGTTAGCTTTTGCCGCAAGGTAACTGATACGACCTGGCTGGTTCCTATCAGGCTGGTTTACTTCTTTATTGGGTAAGATGTCCAGGACACTCAAAATGGTGGCCTTGTGACTCTTTTCATGAAAATTCTATTTGCATAAAGAAGATATTATGGGAATAGCACCAACGTCTCTGGGCCTCTGTACTTGAATTGCTGCGTAAGAAGCTCAGAAGCAGAAAAAAGCTCCTTAGGTGGCAGTCTTGGAACGGTATGGGAGTAATAGGGATTTGAGTTACTGGCAATAATGGAGATAAGTCATGCCGGAAGCCCAATTAAAGCTTTTTCGGGTTTATCCTCCATTTCTGCAGCCTCTGCCATCGTGTCAGTGGGGAAGAATGCAGCTGAGCGTCTGGAACGTGGCTCCGGATGTTCTGGCAGTGCCTGAGCTGGGCTGGAGTCCCGCTTTCCCTTTCTTGGTTGTGGACACTCTGCACGGGTGGTAAAAAGCATGAAGTATGTCATTAGAAGAATCTGCAGCGTTGCCTCTAGTGTGTGGGTAGTGCTTCTGGAAGCTGTCGTGTGTGCAAAATCAACTCTTGTAATAGAGCTGTATTTTAATTTCCTCGTTATTTTTGTTGCAGAAAAAAATTGGTCTCTCAGAAGACCATCCGAAAGCCCGCTGGGAACTATTAGTGTCCTGACTGCACACCTACCAGGGTAAACAAATGCTCAGCTGGAGCCAGGCTACTTAAAACCCACCACCTGTTTATTGCTGGGGTAAACAGGGCTGCTCTCTTGCTTCCCCGAAGAAGACGTTTTATTTTCTCTGTGGCAGAAAGGAGGATGCTGTGGTTCAGTACCACAGATTAGAGATTCTGCCCTATTCAGGTCAGAAGTGGCAGGAGAGAAATTCTTCGTTGAAGTGAGGGTGCTGGTGTTTGAACGTGCTTCATAACAAAGAGGGCAGAAAATGCTTTCTTAACTCTGCGGTTTAAAGCGGTCCTTGATTTTAGGCACATCTGTACAATGAAAGCCACAGGGTCCATCATACAGAAAGCAACAACAGCAATTAAGGAAGTGGGAGGAATGGTCTGGGAAAAGGTTTGGAATAGTTGTAGGATGAGTGTAGCACTTAGACTGGAATGTGACGGGGCTGGGCTCGTTTTTATTGCTCAGACCTCCCTGAGGACCACAGGCCAATTGCCTCTCTCCTGGAGACAGTAACGGCTGAGTTGCCACCCCTGCAGCACCCAGCTCGGAGGTGCCAGCCACCCAGGAGGAACCCAAGAGCTAGAGTTGGGTCCCCACGCTCCCCGCAGAGGATACAGTGGGAAGGCAGACCAAGCATGTCCCTGTGCTGCGAGTGAGGAACTGCTAGGAAGCAGGGGTGAGAGATGCAGGTCTTAACGTCCTGCCCCTGCTCAGCATGGATGCATCTGCCTGCAGCTGGGAAACCGGAGCCTTGTTCCACTTGGGATCCACAGCTCAGAGTTGTCTCAGAGAAAAAAAAGCATTGGATCTTCACCCTCCTCAAAGCCAATATCTGCTTCTAGCAAGGACTAACTAGGACTTTTACTTTCTTTAGCTGCCAAAAACACTAAGACCAACAGCTACGTTTTGTAAAACAGCCTGTTGTGTAAAATACCCCTCACCCTGGAGGCTTGGTTCTGGTGTATTCCTCAGACTGAAGATTCAGGCTCCTGCCCACCACAGAGGGCCCTGAACACAGTCTGAGCCTGCAGTGGTGGAGGAGGGAGGCTTCTCATTGAAGCTGTGCCACTGCGGAGCAGGTAACGGAGGGAGGGCGAGTGAGGGCAGACCTAATGCTTGGGGTGCTGGGGCAGGCGTCCTAGAGCCTGTTTCCTGCCCTGCGGCTTTGCTCTGCACCTTATCCATTGACCATTCGATAAAAAATACCTAAAAA
>NW_010259895.1:3323-4111 GCF_000690775.1 Eurypyga helias
ACTACGAGAGGTTCATGCTTTCTGACTGCTTGGGAACTTTTTATTTCACAGAGACAGATGGAGGGAGGCTGGGGAGATGCTCCCCGGCCCGGCCTTTTATGTTTCCCACCGGCTAGGGTGGGTTGCTGGGAGGTGGCGATCCCCCAAAGACAGATGGAGCCTTGTGTCACTCTCCTCGTGTGAAGATATTTTAAGCAATTAGGCTGTGAGGTTCATGCTTTCTGACTGCTTGGGAACTTTTTATTTCACAGAGACAGATGGAGGGAGGCTGGGGAGATGCTCCCCGGCCCGGCCTTTTATGTTTCCCACCGGCTAGGGTGGGTTGCTGGGAGGTGGCGATCCCCCAAAGACAGATGGAGCCTTGTGTCACTCTCCTCGTGTGAAGATATTTTAAGCAATTAGGCTGTTATGGAGTAGCAAATCCAAACCTGGAGGCTTTGCAAAGCCAGCAGCCAGCCTGGCCTGTGTGTAGTCTTTTTGTGGATGAGGTGAGGTTTGCAGCCCCCAGCCATTTTTTTTCTTGCATTTTCAGTGGGTATAAATCGCCAAGATTTAAATCCACCTAAAACAGCCCTTCCCTGCACGAGATCCAACCACCCAACCTTGCCCCTCGCACTGCCTGACTGTCCCGCTGACTGCAGCGCTGAACACCCTTTCCTGGTCCTGGTTACCCGTTTGTCTCAGGATATGCCCTATACTTTGTTAATCTAGGTTTATTATGCTAAGACTTTCCCAGCAGCTTAGAGCTAATGCAGTGGATTTCAAGGCTTTACACAGCAGACACTCTT
>NW_010259895.1:4122-8649 GCF_000690775.1 Eurypyga helias
CGGAGTCACCAGTTTGATTAATTCAACAGGATTAAGCTTTCTTAGTACTTGGCTACCATGGTGAGGGAGGGGCAGGGGGGAAATTCTGTCCTACCCCAGCACTTGTGCTGCAAGTAATGGCCTACAAATAATCTTATTATGGTCTGAAAATAGTACCTGCATTCCGGTTTCTCAACAAAGTCATTTCAGTTCTGTTCCTTCTACCAGCGGTTAGTCACCCTCTTTATTCCTCTCTCTCCGTAATTTCCCTGATAGAACCAGTCAGCGTGATTTGGCTGGCTGGATCCTCTATGGATGTAGGAATACTTCTTTGAAACCAAGTTCATTCCATTTTGCAGACCAGTTTCCTTTCATTGTCTTCCGAGACTCCTAGCTCTGCTCCTCCGCTCCGAAAGCGGATGCTGGCAGCACTGGAGACGTGCAGCGGTCACGAGACAGATTTGAGAGGCTTTTGGAAACGTGGTTGACTTTCTGGCAGACAGGACAGATCCATGTTGTCTAAGCACTGATGTGTTTTTTTTGCCCCTGTACTCTGTCGTGCTGGGGCAGGTGCCAAGATCTCAGCAGCCCAGGATATATCAATGGGAAATTGGTTAATTTATTGGGAAAGCGTTATTTCAGTTTCCGTGCCTGAGAATAGTGAGTACGGCAGAGTGACGAAGACGGTTTACCCGGAATGGGGGATGCGAGCTTGAAGTGGATTGTCCACTTCTTTGGCAGCGGAAGGGGCAGCCACCGCGCGCAAACCGCTTCTTCCGGAGACAGATTTCATCAAGGCCGATGTCAGGACTTGGCTGAAGAACGGCACGACAGCTGCAAAACCGTGAGCCTAACACACGTCGGCCGTTTTCCAGTTTCAGCACACCGACTGCCGGAGGCGGTCAGGCCACCCGATTGCGAGACATGTCTTGTGCTGCCTGTGAGGAAGGCGAACACGTTGCAGCATCCTCCTTGGGTGGGGTGGGAATGGGGAGGCCATGCTCACGGCCTAGAGGGAAAGGCCAGGTCACAGGAGCTCTAGGCACTTTGCCGAAGAAAAATTACCCAAGTCATTCATTTAAAGTGGTCAGAAAGCTGTGAAAATTCCAACGTGGTTCGGCAAGAAGGAAAAGGTTAAGGGGGAGGGAAGTTCACCTTGAAAGCATTGTAACCTCAGTTTTAAAATCCTTTAAGTTTGGATTCTCTTTGTCATGCCTGTTGTTCCAATTAAATGGGATTAAGCAGTTTTACCATACAAATGAATAAAGTCTAGAGTTGTTATCACAAGAAATTTTTTTAATATGGTTTGTGACAAGCAATATCAAAGTTATCGACTCTCAAGCTTCATGTTCGGAAACCAGACAACTCTCAGCAACAAAAAGAAGTTGTGCACTGATAAACATAGGAGGCATATTGTATTTTTTAATTAAATATGAAAACATGAGCTGTGTACATTATTTTTTTTCCCTAGAAAACACAGCAATTTCAAAAGTTTATCATAAAATATTTTCATGAAATGAGTGAACCAGCAAACACATGCACTTGTGTGCCTTCCCCCCTCCCAAGATACACGTGATGAAGAGACACACGCAAACGTAGAAGTTAACAGAACGAGTGGCGTTTCGTTGTTGGTTGGTTCTTTTCAGCAAGGATGGAATGTAACATTGTGCTCGACTCTCCATGTCACAACAAAAAATATTTGGTGCAATATTTTAACATTTTCTTTTTAAGTTTTCAATCTGGTGGAGAAAAATACCTTTTTCTATAATAAAATATGTCTGTTCTTTTTAAAACGTAACTTTTTTGCACAAAATAATTTTGTAAACTGTCATTTCAAGGGCAAGGTAGGCGGTGCCGTGTCAATGTCCTCCCCCCCACCCCCCCACTTAAAAACGTGATCTGTTATCTGAAGCAAAACAGGGAAACACAAAAAAAGAGCGGAGCAGAGGCTGCTTTGCAAAGAGAAAGAAGGGCGTGTCGGACGGGGGAGAGGGGAGGGAGCGTGTGGTGGGACAGAGAAAAGTTAAAGGTCACTTTCGCCATAGAGCGCCGTGGAGAAGGACATGTAGTCCAGAGCGCCGGGTACAGCATCGCGGCCGGTGTAGGGTGCCATTCGGGCAATGCAGTACTCAGCCTGATCCGGAGGCAGCTCCCGCCGCAGTTCATCCACAGTGATGTAGTTCTGCAATGAGTACAAACAAGAAGGCAATCCTTACTTTGAGCGACAGGACCCCGACGACGAGTCTGCGCGCCCCACACGTGGAGCTCCCCGCGTGTCCGCCTGGGAAGGAAATGCAGTCACTCGCCCTCCCATCTGCCCCCGAAAACAGGTTTTTACAGTGGAGAGAAAGATGGTTTTTGCGGGAGAGATGCTGGCACACCTGAAGAAAAGACCCGGAGGTAAGGTGTTAGTGTCAGACTGTGCCTTCCCATTGACAGCGAACATCAAAAACCTGCTGAAAGCAAATGGGAGGAAGCAGGAATTTCACTTGGATCCTGTCCCTCACCGGCAGGAGGTAACAGCTGCTTGGGAGCTGCCGTTGCCTCAGCTCAGGGCAAGGAAGGGAGCCATCCCCGCTGGCTCTGGCTAGTGGCACCGATGCAGAGAGCAGACACGCAAACACCCTGTATCGCTCCCGCAGTCCCCCCCAGCGAGCCTTGCCTTTCACAGCAGACATTTTTAAGGAGCGGAACTTCCGTAAATTCAGCTTCCACAGGCACCTCAGCTTCTCCCCACGCAGCAGGTAACAGCAGCTGCCTGTTTGCTAACCAGCGTGTTGGCTTTAGCTGACTGACTCATGGGCATTTGCAGTCGCCTGAATAACGGTTCAGGTTTCACACCATCTCTCTCTCTCTCTCTCTCCTGTGACTTTTTATGCTTGTTTTTCCCTCTCCCCTTGCCTTTCAGTTTAATGACTGGAGTGAGTATGAGGTACTTTTCTTCATAATGATATACTGTCTGATTCACGTTACAGTCACTAGAGCATTCTAAACACTGACAAGTATATTTAATGTACAGTACAGAGTAAACCAGTCAGTCAGTAATACTGTGTCCAAGAGCACCTATGTATTCAGTGATTAGCTTATCTGACTAACGTGGAATTTTCAGGCCTTGAAAGACAATAGGATTGGCTTCAGCCAGGCAGATGCCTGAAGGATGGACGTTATGGCTTTCTACCTTACAGATTATGAAAGGTTTATTAGTCAAACACGGCAACCGCTACTGGATTTAAGGGTAACTCATTCCAACCGGTGAAACGGTATCCCAGTTCCCAGTGGGAGGAATCAAATCATTAGCAACTGTAGAGACACATGAATCTCACATTTGTCCGATTACATAAAAGACCAGCGGCCACTGTTATGTAAGAAAAATAAGATTACTTTTTTTTCAGCTGGTTTCGCTGATGATGCAAATTTAGAAAGTTAAGAAAACTAATACTTTCAGCATCATCCCGTCCATTTTTCTACTTTCACCCAGTGTCTACGATTAAAAGACGCTCCTCCGGCGGACAGAGCGTATCCTCAGCGAAAATCCACTCTCGATTGTGTAACAACTGACAGTGACGCAGGTACGTCTGAGAAAGACCAAGTTTACAGCTGCCAGTAATTAATAGTTTTCCAAGACTAATCAAGAACCATCTGTTGAACTTGTTTGTACATTTTAAAATAACAAATCACAACCAAACCCTTAATTAAATGTTTAAAGCAAGAGTGGGCAGCAGAATTCTGACTGACAGCTGAACAAGACTTTACAGTGCCTTGGCAGGCTGCTCATTAACACACACTTGAGCCTCGCACAGCGTTCCAGTGAAAACACCCTCCCCACGCCAGAGCGTGCCTCCCTCGGCACCTTCTCTCGGAGAAAAGAGACAAGAGAGGGGAGCAGAAGCGATGCAGGTGCAGGAGAGGAAGGTGTGCAGCCTCACCTTATCTCCTGCCAGGATCTTGAAGGAAGCCATAACCTGGTCAGCAGTGTCTGTATCCGCTGTTTCCCGGGACATGAAGTCGATGAAGGCCTGGAACGTCACCACGCCCAAGCGGTTAGGGTCGACGATGCTCATGATGCGGGCAAACTCTGCCTCTCCCTGGAGAACGAGAGAGTCATGTCAGCCTGGACATTTGGGCATTTATGGAAGCGAGGAGAAACTGTTCAGCAGCAGAAGTCACAGCTAGAAAAACAAAGCCAAATAGAAACAACTTCTGTTTGTTTTGGGTTTTTTAACCAGAATATTCTTTTTTAGCTTTCTGTTACGTACAAACACTTCCCACTCGTTTGTCCTTTGGAATAAAATACTCCCTAGGATAACATCCAGCTCCATCTAGCTCTAGGACAATGCTCCTATCAGGGAACAATATCACACAGACTTCAGGAGAAGACGCAAGTTCCTCTGCAATACATAGACGGGTTTGGGTTGGAAGGGACCTTAAACACCATCTAGTTCCAACCCCCCTGCCATGGGCAGGGACACCTTCCACTAGACCAGGTTGCTCAAAGCCTCGTCCTGCCTGGCCTTGTCGTGCTAGATGTCTTTCTAGACATCCTTGTCT
>NW_010259896.1:0-13549 GCF_000690775.1 Eurypyga helias
AAAAAAAAAAGAGAAAAAGAACTGTGCAAACAAGCTTAAAACTATTTCTTTGTGCCAGTGTTATAAAATGTACGTTTTCAATAAAGCCTTGACCCAAATGCCAGGACTTGTGGAAAGAATCAGAACAAAACTGGTTACTTTATTTAGGAAAAAAATACTCTTATCTTGCTGCTAATAAAATCGGATACACGCAGTTTAAACATTTACAGTTGCTGGAACACTTTACACAATTCCTATATATGGGTGTAAGAACAAACATTAAAAGACAATGGTGGGTCAAGGCTTTACATTAAAAATAACAACCTACTTTTTCTATAGTCTCTAAAATACTATGTTTTTTCCAATATTTGCAGCCATTCAGGAATATTTTTTATTTATTTATTAGGAAATGTATACTTTGTGCATGATCTTAATTCCTAATTCCTGGCTCTTTGGGCTGAATGACAAAAGGATCAAACCCATTGAAGTGGATGGTCTCCTTGGAGGTTCAGTGGAGAAACCCTGGCTCAGTTAGTCTCGTAGGACGAAAGCAGTGCTGCATCCACCGGCTCCATGCAGGAGGGACAGGTAAAGGATCTCATCAACCAGTCATCTATACAGTCCAGGTGGTAGATGTGCATGCACGGCAGAAATCGGATAGGGTCCCCGTAAACAAAGTCCATCATACAAATGACACATCTGTGGGGGGGAAAAAGAAACCATCACAATATTTAAACTGCTGTTGCGACACTGGAAATGCACAGTAGCGTGGTGTCTACTCCCGGGCACGTGCGATTCACACAAACCAGCAGCACGTGTAGACAGCGCGCGGCGTTCTGACCCCCAGCTCCACCCCGCACCGGGTTGTTCCCTGCTTCCCCTGCAGGACACGTGCCCGCGGTTAACGCCAGCGAGGGTGGGAAGCCTTCCGTAGGGATGGCGGGGGCAGCTCAGCAGCACATGCGAAATTACAAGTGGGGAAAGTAGTAACTAACATGAAATTATTTCCCGGGGAAGAGAGGGTAAAGCGGAGAAAAAAAAATTCTTCCAAGGGCATGAATTGCACAGGTTGGGCAAGGAAGTTTCCCCTGTAACAGGAAAACAAGGAGAAAGGAGCCTTCTGCATGGTCATTTTTTTCAGAAAGCTGCATTAAATTACAGTCCCTGAAAATAGGCTGAACCAGGACCGAGATCAGGTTTCCCAGGGCAACACTGGAGACCGACGTGAGAGGCACGCGAGTTCGGTTGGGTTTCTGTAACTTACTCTCTGATCTTCTTCTCGGAGCCGTCTCGTCCAGGATCATAGACTCCTTTAGGTAGATGCTGAATAAGGCCTATCCTCTGCGCTATTCTGATCTGTTCCTCTTCTGTCAGCTGCGTCGCCAGCCGGGTCTGGCTCGGAGTCGGGTGATAAACAGGAACAGGGACCTGCTCCTGAAATTAAAATATTTTGGTTAAATACCCACAGCAGCTTTCCCAGTACAGGCCATGCACGGAACTCTTCCTCTCTCTGTCCTGCACGTGTTTGTATGGCCTCCTGCTCCACCTCTGCAGTGCTGGGGCTACCGTCATACTGAGGGTGGGATAAAGAACTGAGGTCAGCATCCTCGGCAAGGAGCTGCGTGCGGCTGTTGTTTGAAAATGCTTTCCATCTCCAGGAACCGTTCCTACATGGATACACAGACGACAGACTCCGGGTGACAGCAGGCAAATAAACCTTGGGGGCACCTGGCGGGACACCACACTGGCTGAGGAAGAGCCCCCAGGATTTGCGACAGGAAGTAGATTTTTTTTTTTTAAACATTTAGGAAGAACTATTTGCAAAGTTGAATCACAGAATGGTTTGGGTTGGAAGGAAAAAAATCACCCAGTCCCACCCCCCCTGCCATGGGCAGGGACACCTTCCACTAGACCAGGTTGCTCCAAGCCTCATCCAGCCTGGCCTTGGACACTTCCAGGGATGAGGCATCCACAGCTTCTCTGGGCAACCTGTTCCAGTGCCTCCCCACCCTCTCCAGGAAGAACTTCTTCCTGATATCCAATCTGAGGACAGCACCTACTAAGGGTTTTAGAGAGGAAGGTTTTATCGGTTCTGTAAGAACTAAAATTCATGTGAACTGTTCTGCACCACCAGAACTGTGGATTTAGTTCTTGTGTGTTTGAAGAATGTCACCTGGACAATAAAAAGAACAGCTTACGTTTTACCTTTGTTCTCATACATTAACACGATTTTACAAGTTCTCCCCAGCTGGACTCCAACCACTGGATGTTTAAAGTACCTATTTCCCAAACAAAAACCAGGCAACACGTAGGTATTACACAATCCTTCCTCTGCCACGCTCTCGGAAGTGTCTTTGGAATCTCAGCGAACTTTAGAGCAGGCGTTTTCTATTAACACGGTACTCATTTCACTTGCTTTTAAAGCACTTCTTTGGCCTAAGTACGTTTTGCACAGGAGAGACTGTTAGGACAGTATCGGCCGGGAGCCGTAACTCGAGTGTTAACGGGGAGACGATCTCTGGCAACAGGTCTGTTTTAATGGAACTTCTTAAACAGCAGGAAAAAAAAAAAAAAACAACTTACAGGAGTATTTGAAAGCAAACCTGTGCCTCAGGGACACAGCAGCATCAATGCACCTGTCTGAGAAACACTAAAGTTGACGTCTCGGAGGGCAGCGCTGCAGAACAAGCCGACCGCAGGAGCGCGGGCAGCTGCTCCGCGGGACGCGCCGATGCGGCTCACCTTGCCTCCGACAAAGTTCCCATCGCCCAACTCCCGCTCGCTCGTCACTGACGTGAGCAGACAGAGGCTCCAGGATGGGGCAGCCACCTTTTAAAGGTGCGTGTCCTCCCAAAGCGCGGGCTGCTGCGGGTGCCTCCAGGCAGTCCCAGCAGCAGGAGCTGCCTTTCCCTCTCCTGGTCCCTCTTCCCTGCGGCCCTGCTCCAGCAACGGCCCAGCGCAGCGTTCAGCCAACACCGACACCCAGCAGTCGGGACACGGGCCTTTACACACGTCATGCTGCGCTTGCACGGCCTGACAGAGCGATTCTTCTTCCGCTGGCAAGCGGGAAACAGGCAGGACTGGCAGAGGGCTGGGAGAAAGCAGCTCGTGCCGGCCACGGCCGGGGTGCCCCGCAGCAGAAGCCCTTCCTCGGGAGAAGCCCTGATCACAGCTGCTGCCGGGCAGCTCCTCTGCTGACGCTGTGCCTACCTCCCGCAATCCAGCTGCAGGGTAGAGTGCTCCTCATTCATCTACACTAGGATTTCCCCCTCCGATTTCCTAGCAGATCTCCAAGGTTGGAAAGCCAAAATGCCAGCAAATCTAAATTTGATCAACTTCCTGACTAAACTGTATTTCACAGCATCACAGATTTCTCCCACATCAGCTGCCTTTTAATCGTTTAAATCAGCTGAACTCGTCTCTGGTCATTGTTTGGATAGGGAAAAGCACCAGCTGAGGCTAGGGATGACCTGTCGGATGGAACAGTATTCATGAAGTGGCTCTGCAACCCTGGGTGCCAGCAAAATAAAGCCCTTTTTCCCCTCCCACAAGCTGCAGACCCTCTGCACTGAACACATCAGCTCAGGGCAGAGCCCAGTCCTGCTGTTATGGTTCAAGGCCTTAACACCACAAACTCAATAACTTTTTACTCCCCACCCCGAGGCTTTGCTATACATCTTGAGACAGATTATTAAATTAGCAGCACAAGACATTACCGCCAGCTCCTTTATTTGTTACGAAGGTGTACAGACTGCTCGGAATTCGGAGAGAGGGGCACCCTCCTTGGTGGAAAACAGCAGTGTAACTCATCACGCCTGGCCCAGGCTGTGCTAACAAGGGCAGGAGGAGGCTGCTGCATCCGACAGCTCCCCTTGGCAAAACCATGAGTGTGAGAGGTGATGCAGGGACACAAGGAAACAGAGAAACAGGAGGAGGAGAAGAGACCCAAGAAACTCCCAAAATGTCTGAAAGCAGGAGCGAGAACCGACAGTGAAGGCCTACTGTGGACCAACAGCAAACTGACCACCTCAGCCGAAGTGATGCAGCAAGAGGAAACTGCAGCTCGGGAACGATCTGCTGGGAGTTAAAACTATCCCGCTGGGACAACACCGAAACAAGAAATCAGTCATGCTATCCACCCCACGACTGC
This sequence comes from Eurypyga helias, assembly GCF_000690775.1. Lineage (NCBI taxonomy): Eukaryota > Metazoa > Chordata > Aves > Eurypygiformes > Eurypygidae > Eurypyga > Eurypyga helias. The sequence goes on from NW_010259896.1 coordinate 4,130, forward strand.
TTCGGGTAGTTCTGGACAGTAAATTAACACAACCTTTAATAGGCCAAACAAGAACAAAACCCATTCCTGCGTTCCAGTCTTTTCCAGTCACTTGCTGCAAGCGACCACTGAGGGACCCATTCCTGAGGGACCCATTCCTGCATCACCCCAGTGCCCCTCTCCCATGGGCGTCACTTTCCCCACTGAGACCTAAGAGGGACCTGCCGGATGGACCCCCCCAGGTCCCCTGCCTGATGCCAAACACACAAACGCTTTCCCGGCCGGCAGCGCCGCACGGGAACACTGCCCTTGGCGCCCCGTCTCAGGCTCCCTCCCAGCAGAGCCACCACCCTGCCCCGCGTGTCTGACACAACCAGTTACGGCAGGAATTTACAGTTGCCAGCTGTGAGCTTCTACAACTTCACACACCAGATGAGAATCCCTTCTCAGACGGTAACTCTGGGTGAAAGCGGTGCTGTCTTGCACCACGACGTCTCCGTGCTTGTGAATGCAAAGCATCGGGGTTGGTGTGGCTGTAGTGAAAGAGGCATAAACTGTACCACTGTAAGCAGAAGAGGTGGCCGTTGGACACCCACCGTCTGCTGCGCCCCCTTCCCACGCCGTCTGGTGGTACTTTAATCCTGCCCCCAAATTACTATTCAAAGCCTGCCCAAACCCGCTCACTGCTCCCACTCGCTCCAGCGTGGATACTCAAGGGTAACCACGTGAGGATGGGAGATGCCAGTCAACTGACATTTGGAGCTACAGGCCCCCTGACACGTGTATATACATAAAAGACGGTATTATCCAAGTAATTATTCTTCTGCTCCAACGACGAGCATGAATTTATTGCTTGTGTCTCGCTCTGCCCTTATCTACCATGGAAAGTGTTTTTGCAGATGAAATTACGAAACGCTGAACTTCTAGCCAAAGTCTGTTAGCTATCGTTTGATAAAAGATGTCAGGCATTTCAAACAAAGATGAAATTTCACGTTAACTCTATTCCCCCATGCAAAAAAAAAAAAAAGCGTATGGCCAAAACAAACAATAAAACCCAAGTATTAGTGTCAGGCAGTGAAATAAAAATCACTTTCTGGCACTCAATTTGCTTTAATCAATTATTTTTTCCCCCCTATGAATTCAGTCATGACGAATAAAACCCACGTATTAGTGTCAGGCAGTGAAATTTCTGGCACTCAATTTGCTTTAATCAATTATTTTTTCCCCCCTATGAATTCAGTCATGACGAAACATCTCAGATGGCCGCAATCCAGGAGATACACAACATGTTCACAAAGTAGGTGGTGTCAGCAGACCCTGCCTTGGCTTTCTGTGCACAGACACCATCCCTTCCTAATGTTTATTCAGCCCTTAAGGCACGGCGTTAATTTAGATTCCCGGACTAGAGCTGGGTTTTTCCTCCATCTCACCCTGGGCTCCTCCTCCTTTAGGGGGAAAAAAACCCCAACATCTCAGAGGGCGCTTGGAGGTCTGCATTTTTCACTTCCAATGAAAATAAACATTTTCACACATGGCCTGAAAGGCCCAGACGCTGTGTTTCTGCGTGCACGTTCCCAAGCATGCGCTGGGTCCTTGCCTAGAAAAAGGAGATTTCACCACGCACGAGTTTTAGTTTGAAATTCTCTCATCAATGCAACTTACCTTGGTTACTTATGCTGCTATAAATCTGCTTTTCCCTTGTTTTACAGTATTTTCATCTCGTTTTTGCAAGTGCAATGAATTTGTAATACTCTGAAAACAGGTCAGTGGTAGATCAGAAACTCTTAATCACTGGATAAAGATTATTTTAAGATCCCTCTACACCACATTTCAGCAGTATGTTATCAGGGCTGTTTGTTGTTTTTAATAACTGCACCAACGTGCACAAATCATCCTTTCAGGAATGTCAAAGGTGAGATGAATAATCCATGACATGCAATAGCTGCAGAGGTTACAGCTTCACTGCTGTCCCCGAGATCCTGTCTGCAGCCACCTGCTTCACTACTGACCGCTTTGCTCCCTTTCCATCTCTCATTTTCTCCCTCCTCTAATCCGATGCTCTTGCTATGTCCCACCCTGGGATATTTATTTCCATTTCAACACCAGAGCAATGGCATCTCTCTTCATTCAGTCCGACAAAGGAGACTTATGTTTATCCTCAGTCTTTTAAACACCGGACGGTATATATAGCGCTTAACACTCCTTGCGGTTGCTGCCCTATTAATTAATGCAAATGTAACAGCTCAATCTGAATTTCCCCAGCCGTTCCCACAGCTCTTTTTTGAACTCCCTTCGAGACGCAAATGTCTGTCTTGAGACGCGCGGTCTGGGAGCAGCTGCACCGGCTCACGCGCAGCTGCGTCAGGGCCACGGGCGCTCTGCTGCTCGCCAGCACTGCTCCAACCGCCTTGCGACGTCGCTGCCGACTGCGACCGCGAAACCTTGCGGCCTTGCTGCTTCCCAGCCTTCTCACCTCTGAGAGGAGATGCTTAGCAGGAAGCCTGAACAACTCATCTAGGCAAGAACAGCTTCAGGTTATAGATGTAAGTCAGGAGGTGAGGGGAAAGAAAAAAAAAGAAAAAAGAAAAAAAAAATCACACTTTTTGGGTTTTTGCAAGATCCCTGCTGAATTTTATGAGGTTTGCTCTTTATTACCCCTAAGAAACTCGCTGGGATGACAGTCCAGGGGCCTCTTCTACAAATGCCATTCTGATCTGGGCAAAAAGAGTCCGACTCCAGCTGTACGCGAACACACGTGTTGAAATAATACCCTCCCCCAAGACACATTAGTGTGAAACCGCTCGCCATTAGCGTGCCTTAGACGACGACCACTGCTTACTTCAATAATCCTTAGCGTATCACGAGCAGCCTGCCAACCATAAATACCTCTTTCTGCCATACAGCAGAGAACAGCTCATTTGTAAAGCTGAGTGAGTACCAGTTGCGATGAAACACCATGCAACAAAATCCCTACTCGACCTTTCATATCCCTGCTTCCAGGTAGCCAGTCAGTATAAGTAACGGCAATAGCTGAATGCTTAGCCTTAAGAGTTCTTTTGAAAGAAAAACCCCCTCCCCTCACCTCTCCCACTCGGAGGGGACAGCTGGGACAGACAACCCGATCAGCCGCATGCACAAGAGAAGCCGTTCTGGCACAACAGGGTGGAACCCAGCAAACCCCTTTCCCTGCACAGTAATACGGTCAGAAAAAGAATTAAATTAACACTGTGTTAAGCAGAACTGTAAGCGATTCTTTACCAAAATCTCTGACCATTCCCTGTTGATGCGAGACGCGTGAAGGTCCGAGTAGCTGTCTCCCAACAAATAACAACACATTTCAAAACAGATCCATTGCACCGCTCTACTAAATCCACGTTCACCTCTAAAGCACAGTTCTGAGTCCTTGCATTTCTCAGGACTCCCACATTCCTCCCCAGGGAGATTGATCGCACAGTCTGAACTCTGAAGGCGTAACTGACTCCTCTGGAGATTTAAGGTCAAGAAACATATGCTGCACTCTTAATATTTATTAAGGGATTGTTCTGCTAGCACTGCTTGTTGGAGAGAGCTAACTCCAACTGTGTGTGACTTTTAAACAAAACCACTTTACTTTTAGTTTCCTTTGATACATTCCTCGATTAAGTTTGACAGCACTAGAAGACAAAAAAAGAAAACAACGAAAAGAAAATTCACATTTCAGTTTTTCCTTTAAAGTCTTATTAGTATTACACTTAGCACTTCAATAAACACGTGCACTGGCATCTTACTGGTCCGCAGCAAGCAGAAGAGCAACGCCCCGAAACCCGGCAAGGGCACCGGGGGGTGCTCAGGTCCGTCCACGCCTCCCACCAGGGCACCCTTAAGGGAAGGTTAGTAAGAGTTCTGGCACTGCAGATATGGTCATTAACGGAGCAGACTAAGGAAACAGTCTGCAACAGAGCAGGGGACCTGCAGAACCTGCACGGCGTTTCTCCAGCCACCAACACCAAGCCGCAACGCCCGGACTGAGCCACCTACGGCTGCAGAGACGCGGTTTGGCGAGAGCCTCGGTGTTCCGCGGCGATGGCGCAGCCTCGTGTAAGCTACTGCTGGAACGGTAAAGTTGTCCTTCGCTTTGGTTTTTTTTACAGTCATTCCATTGAAATTACTGAGAAATAAACATATCCTCAGAGTTGGAAAGGAGAAGCAACCGCCAAAGAAAGGGAATCCTGGCTGCCGACTCTGAAAATATCACCTGTCTCCTGGGCTCAGCTTGGCTACCAAAAATAGGGCTGGGGCAGAGGGAGAGGAGGTGCAAACTAGGTGCATCCTGCCTGCTGCTTTCATGACCAGTGACGGGGGCTGTCAGAGAAGGGACCTTGCTTTCAAGCTCCTTGCCTGCGCTGTCCCACAAAACCCCACAGGCTCCCAGCCTCACCTGGCAGAGGGAAATGCCAGTTCGATTCACCACCAGTGCAAGCCTAAATACAACAGATGAGCAGGAAGGAGTTGTCGGGGAGAAGCAGTAATTAAAAAGCAGTAATTAATCCCTGGAAGCACAATCTCCTGACAGAACCAGGCAGTTTTTACATTTCCTGGCTGCACGGCAGGTTTCTCTCACGCAGGGGCCGTATCCCTAGGGACGGTTTCACTAACTGAATCCTTGTTTACCAGCTTCCTGTCAGTTTTAGCTGTCCTTGTTCCTTTCCGCAGCGATCCCATCAAACACCAGGGTGTGAATTTCTTCAGGGGAGTAACACACACCCCAACACATCCCAGACCATCTCACCGGAGAACTGACTCGCTCTTCTCCAGAGCGCCCCAGTGACAGCGCCACTTACGGCATCAGGCCACAACTTCTGAGGGATAAAGTCCCCTAATTACAGCTCCGAGCATGTTTATTTTAATAGGGTTTACGTATACATATAGGGACGAAAAAGATCCATAAACAATTTACAAAACAACGCTTTTCTGTCAAGCTGCTGCAGTGAGCAGAGCCAGGGAAGAACAGTTGCCCGTAAACACTAAACGAAGGACACTCAGGCCCAAAATGCAGCCTCCCGAGACCTGTACACCCCAAGGATGCAAAGCAAAGCAGCTGGGTACGGAGAAAATCTAGCAGAAGGGGCCAGCAGTCATGTCAGCAGCTGGTGGCGGAGGAACGGCACGTGTCTGCGGCTCATCCTACCCCCCGAGCAAACCACATCATCTGCATTACTGGTCCGTGTTCTCCCCTCTTACACCAAGCAGTTCTCTGGGCAGAAACCCCTTCCTGCGCCTGGCAAGCGCAGACAGTTATTACAGCGCTGCGGCTACGTTAAACACAGCACTTAGGGTTCAAGCGAGACGGTTGCTAGAGAAATGAGGAGCAGATTTAACAAGTGAAAAACCAAAGTTTTGGGAAGAAGACAATGCTCCTGTAGCAGAAGAGGCTGAAAACAAAATCTCTGTCTCCTCTCCTGAAAGGTAGAGAGTGAACCTACTGTGTCCCATTCACAAACTGCTGGCTGGCAGGAGGCAAAAATAAAGAACACCCCCAATAAATGACTCCAGTTAACATGTTTTTTGGAGGCTGCATTCAAGCACGAGAGACGGGGGAAGCACTCCGGAGCTACGATGGAAAAGCTGACAGAATGCTAACAGTCCACACAGAAATAGGGGAATCGTTCACACTTCCTGCAGACACGTGTTTACTTTCTGGAAATGGTAAACATCAATCAGTGCCACTTGTTTAGAGTATAAATCAAAGGGATAATAGCTCAAAGTGCTCGTGTTGATCATCCTGGGTAAGGTGAAGTCCGCGGGCAGCCTGGACTCCTTGCTCACAACCTGCCCCACTCCTCCTGTGACATGACACGTGCCGTTTGTCCCAGGCACCCACCCCCCGCACACCCACCCCAACCAGAGGCTTTGACTCACCTCAGGGTACAGCAGACGAAAAAGCTTAAGCTCACACATGCTTCTGCCTCTTGAGACATGAGCTTGGCCCAAATTTACCATCCCATAACCCCCAAAGCATTTCATCACTCGGACAAGCCCGTCCAAGTCCCTTCCGTGAAGGGCTTCGTGTGGATGACGGGACAGGCAGGCACGCGATGCAGACCACAGCCATACAGGTGACTGCAGGTGGGCAACGCGACGCATGAGGAGCCAGTAACGGCACACCTTGCGCCCGGAGCTGCCTGAGCCCACGCAGCCCAGCTAAACACACGCAGCCCCTGCTTACCCCCCGGTGCCGATGCAGGGCTGGTCTGCAGCCGAGCTGTCCCGCACCCACGGGGCCCGCCACGCGCCGGGCACCGGCTCCAGTCGCCGGCTGTGAGGACACTGGTCCGACTGACTCTTCGCCTCATGAAAAGCAAACAAGCCATTAGCATGGACTGTGCCATGGAGAAAGCTGGGAATGGGCAGCCAAGAGGGAAAGGGAGGAGTGCCCCTGTCAGGGACTTAAGCCAACTGTGAAATCCTCACTCCAAACGCTTGAAAAATAGCAAGAGTGCTAAAATGTATCTTTTGGCAAGAATTGGGTCAGTTTGAAGGCAATTCCAAGAACCAAACAGCCCTTCGGAGTACTTCAGGAACAAGGTAGTAAAATTACAGATACGGGATCAGCCAGAAGGATAGGCCAGGGACACAGGGCCAAGTGAAAACACAAGCCAAGAGAGGAGCAACCCATCGGGGGAGGGGTGCTGACGTACACACGCAGCCTGTACCTGCGTGCGTCAACCGAAGATGTATGTATGTACGTACACCGTCCTGGAGAAACCAAGCTCGTGGCTTGGATGGTGCACTCTTCACTGAGCAAAAAACTGGCTGGATGGCCGGGCCCAAACAGTGGTGGGGGATGGAGTTAAATCCAGTCAGCGGCTGGGGACACGTTCCCCAGGGCTCAGTTCTCATGACATCTTTATCAGTGACATGGACGAGGGGATCGAGTGCACCCTCAGTTTGCAGACAGCACCAAGTTGGGTGGGAATGTTGAACTGCTGGAGGGTAGGAAGGGTCTGCAGAGGGATCTGGATAGGCTGTATGGATGGGCAAGAACAGCAGGACCAGGGCAGGGATCGTCCCCCTGTGCTGGGCACAGTGTGAGGCCTCACCAGTGTGAGGCCGCACCTCAAATCCTGGGGTCAGTTTTGGGCCCCTCAGTGCAAGAAAGACACTGAGGTGCTAGAGCGTGTCCTGGGAAGGGAACGGAGCTGGGGAAGGGTCTGGAGCACAATTCCTGTGAGGAGCACCTGAGGGAGCTGGGGGTGTTTAGCCTGGAGGAGGCTCAGGGGAGACCTTATCACTCTCTACAGCTCCCTGAAAGGAGGGTGCAGCGAGGGGCAGGCTTGGTCTCTTCTTCCAAGTGACAGGACAAGAGGAAACAGCCTCAAATTGTGCCAGGGGAGGTTTAGATTGGATATTAGGGAAAATTTCTTCATGGAACAGGCAGTCAGGCATTGGAAGGGGCTGCCCAGGGAGGGGGAGAGTCACCATGCCTGGGGGTATTTAAGAGACGCCTGGATGTGGTGCTCAGGGACATGGTTTAGTGGTGGACTTGGCAGTGCTGGGTTAAGGTCTTTCCCAACCTAACAATTCTATGATTCCACATTGGAATGTGCTAGTTTGAACTGATCAGAACATAGCAACATATAGCAGAGAAATATTATGCAGAACTAAGAATGTATTTTAGAAAAAGTATATAGTGAGTAGAATATCAAAGGATCAGCAAAATCAAGTGAGGAGTGATCTCATCTCTAGGCTCAGGCTATGGTGTTATCTTGGCATTATCGTTCAACGACAGACACAGCAGGCACCCTCCTCAGGCAAAGAGGGCTATCCAGAATGCAATTTAACAGCCTTGCCTAAAGCAAGTTTCAACACACATCCAAAACCATTTGATAGAATGCAAATCCTCATACACCAAGTTCCTAAAACAGGACTTAAAAGTAGGCTCGACAGCCCCAGTTGGAACGAGAACATCACCCCCATGCACAGTCTTCCGGGAGGTGTCAGTTTAGCCTCAGATAAGAGGTGACATAGATAACAAAAGCAAACAGGCAGATCAACAGCAGCTATCACGGATCATCTACCCCGATGTACTGTCCTACGCAACAACATGAAATACTTTTCTGTAGCCACCCAGTTGTAAGCAAGCACCAAACCCAAGGTTTGAAAGAGGACATAGTAGTTCTTTTTACAGAGCTACAGTCTGTTACCCAACCAAAACACAGAGAGGAGGCAACACAGGAGAGGCCTTCTGCAAACCTTGTACGGGCAAACCTTGTACGGGGACCTTCCCCTTGACCAGGGAGCAGGACACGAACGGCTGACAAGGCAGAGCACTGCAGCCAAGCTGCGCTAGCCCAGGAAGGTGGGCTAGCAACAGGCTGCCCCCAGCAGGGTAAGCCAAGCAGAAACCCGATGAGGAATTTTCCATCCGGCCTCGCAACAAACAGGGACTCAGCAGAGCAGGACTCTCACACGGTGCAAACCTCTGCCAAGCCATAGCCAGAGGAGAGCAAACAGATTGATCTACTCAGCGTAAATGACTTGGGGGAGAAAAGCAGCAACAGTCCACATCCTACTGCAGAGGAGCTTCAAAAAGCAGATGGGGCTGGTGATCAGCTGGGTCTGCGTAACCACAGAGCGAGACAACCTGAAGCAGAGACTGCTGGCGTGGGGCACCTCCTCTCAGAGACCCTGTCAGCGAAGCAGCCCGTGACAGCAGGGTTTGTTTCAAAACTCAGCAATCCGTGTTATACTTGATCATAACTTTGTACTCAATTGGGAATATTTTAATTGCCTTTTGTTGGGGTTTGGGCGTAGCCAGCAACTAAGCACCACACAGCCACTTGCTCACTCCTCCCGTGGGTGGGATGGGGAGGAGAAAATACAAGGAACGACTTGTGGGTCAAGACAAGGACAGGGAGAGATCACTCAGCAGTTACCATCATGGGCAAACCAGACTCGACTTGGGGAAAAAAATCAACTTAATTTGTTACCGATCAGAGTAGGATAATGAGAGACAAAACCAGACCTTAAAACCCCTTCCCCCCATCCTTCCCTTCCTCCCGGGCTCAGCTTTGCTCCCCATTTCTCTACCTCCTCTCCACCAGCAACACAGGGGAACAGGGAATGGGGGCTGTGGTCAGTCCATCACACATTGGCTCTGCTGGGAGGAGCCCACCCTCTGCCCCTGCTCCAGTGTGGGGTCCCTCCCAGAGGAGACAGTCCTCCACCAACTTCTCCAACACGAGTCCTTCCTGCAGGCCGTGATTCTCCACAAACTGCTCCAGCATGGGTCCCCCCAGGGTCACAAGTCCTGCCAAGAGCCTGCTGCAGCAGGGGCTGCACACAGGGTGACCATCTCCTTCGGGCATCCCCCTGCTCCGGTGTGGGGTCCTCCGCGGGCTGCAAGTGGGTCTCTGCTCCCCCAAGACCCTCAACAGCTGCAGGGCACAGCCTGCCAGGGAA
>NW_010259896.1:13651-32443 GCF_000690775.1 Eurypyga helias
GAGGCACTGACTGGCTCGGCCAGGGCCAGAGGTGGGTCTGACTTGGAGCCAGGGAAGCTTCCAGCAGCTGCTGACAGGAGCCAGCCCTGTAGCACCTCCCCAGCTACCAAAACCCACCTCACAAACCCAACGCACCTTTTTAACAAAGCCACCCTCAATTATGAATGCTTGCTCGAGCAGAAGCTGCCACACCTTGGCAGTTCGACAGTACACTCAGATCCAGAGGCCTTTTTATTTTCTTTATGGTGTTTGAATTTCCAACACGGGGCAGATGCCCCCCCGGGACCCGGGTATGCGACGTGGAGCCCCGGCCTGGGCAGGGCAGCCAGGAGGCCTCCTGAGGCCAATTAAAGGAGACAATCAATGCTGTGCTTCGCAACAGCCTAACCACGGCTTTTTTTAGGCATGTTTCTGCACTAGCCTGCCAGAAAGCCACAGACAGATGAAGCCTCACACACCCTGCCCTAAGTTAGGGCTCCCCAGGACAGTGTGAGTCTCTGCAGCTCACCTGGGTGTCACCAGCCACGGCGAGGACATCCCCGCTGCCCACCCAGCCAACAGCGCATCCCTCCGCCACAGCCCAGGCAACTGACGGCGGCAATCCTGTCATTTCTTCCACGGTTTGAAGCTGGAAACAGGGTTGAACCAGGGGGTGCCGACAGCACCCTGAGCTGCTGGGCTGCAGACGAGAGGTTTCGGCACAGCGCAGGGTGCTGCATGGTCCAGACACGGTCACCTCGCCCAGGCACACGCTGCCATCTCCCACCTCCATGAGAATGAATATACCCCAAAAAAAGTGATACGGCTATTTGTTTAGCATAATTTCATAACAACATTAATTATGTCAACTCAATTAATGAACAGCAGCTGTAAACAGCCAGAGGCACCGGTTCAGGCTATCATCTCATCCCAGCTGGTCATTGATTAATCTTAAAGGAATGTCTCAGACATTAAACAATTATTGCTAAGTCTGGGGGGTTTTGTGGTTTGTTTGTTTTTTTTTTTTAAGCAGTGCTCTAGCTAAAAGCAAGGAACGACTGTGGATATTCAGGCACACTAAAGCTTGAAGCTCCACTTTTCGATGCAGTATTAGCAATGAACACAAGGGCAACGCTTCTATTTTTTCCAGCAAAGTCTTGTCCTCACAAGCAGTGACTCTGCGTTTTTAGCTCACAGGGCACAAATCCAAGTGTGATCTCATGCAACTGTCAAACCTCTTCTAACAGAAAAAAAGGCCTGTGCCAAGAACAGGTAAAAAAGTCATAAATAGCTCGCTCAGGAGTTGGTTATACAAGCAAAGTATTTCCAGAATGTGGTTTTCCTACTTATTTTGAAGTTTTAAATGCACAGAGGCAGTTCAATGAGCATCTGGTCATTTCTTCAATCTGTCACCAGAAATCTCATGTTCATTTTACTGCTATGTACCAAACATACAGCCAGTTGGTGGTGAAACCAGGACAAGCCACAAATGTCCGGCTTCACAGATGAATCGGTTAGGATATCCGTCACTAACTGTATAAGCAACTGCCTGTCTAATCTGAATTTTCAGTCTCTTTTTTTTTTTTTTTAGAAATACTCTTCTTTGGATCTTGCCTGTGATGGTTTTACACCAAAAAACACTTGTGCTCGTTTCAGCCCAGATGCTTCCAGAGTAGGTGGTTTGGAGGGGGACTAAAGCAGATCCAAGGCTTTGCAAGGGCGAGGGGGGGAGACAGGGAGGGCAGAGCCCAGCCCAGCTGCTGCAGCCATCACGGCACCCCCGTCTCACCTTGTTCAGTCCCCATAGGATGAAGAAAAACACCTATTGCATCCGGCCATTCCCCTGCTTACACCTGCCATCGTGGAAGGTGGGAAGAGCTTTGTTTACATTGAAACTGTCTTTCTGAAGGAAAACTTGAGGTTTTCACAATCCTGCTGACGCCACCTATCACACAGCAATACAAGCGTCCCCAACAGCACCCCAGACCACCTATCACACAGCAAGAGCTACAAGCGTCCCCAACAGCACCCCAGCAGCACACGTAGTATTTCAAACGCTACCAGGGACGCGGCACTTGAGCACCTACTTACGTACTTGCCTGAATTAAGGCTCAGGCTGCTACAAATTTCAGAACAGAAAACTGTTTGAGAGGAGGGACATGAAAACAACAGAGAGGTCATTTTTCCGAATATGGACTGACTGGTTGGAAGACAAAGCCCCGTTTCACCCCGAGACAGCCGTATGAGAGCAGCTGCGAAGCCCGGAGATCTCCAGCCTCAGCTCATCCACGTGCAACGAGGGATCTTTCCTGTTGTGTGGAGCACACCAGAACCCTGAGCACCTGATGCGGTGATAAACGGGATGCACTTTGAGGGCTGGAGTTGAGATCAAAGGTTATCTGTGCAAATTTAAAAGCGCCGATTTCCCAAGGATATTCCCTGTGCCTTTCAAACACTCCAATTTAGACACATGGGGCTAAGGAAACTGCTCAGGCCCTGCACTGAAGGGCGACTCTACCGTAGGTGAGGTACGACCTACTTTGGATGCCCCTCGGAGTCAGAATTGAAAGCCTAACACCGTTAACATTACGCTACCAACACTCTGTCAGGCTTTATGAAGATACAAAGAAATACTTCTACTTATCGTACGCTCCTGGATTAATGTTTAGGGTGGAATAGCCATGTCCTGATACAAGAAAGCTTTGCCAGTTTATACACACACAGACAAACTACAGTCACAATAAAACACCGGAATGGAGTAATCCTGAGCTCTGAGGTAGTAAATCTGGAGGTATTCGGTATGTTACTGTGTCAAAAAAAATACACACAGCCACAGCAGAACAGCTATCAAGACAACCCTGGGTGTTTTTTAGGTTTAAGTGACATTTAGCCTTGTTACCTTGGGAGTCATTAGGGTGTAACTAGAGAGGTAACTGCGATAGTGAGATAGGCTCAAAGAGAAGGGAAACAGAAGCTTCTTGCCCAGATTTTAACTCCATAAACAGAAATATTACCACTCATTTACTACAGAAATATTTTAGTCATCTTTCTAGACTTTCTAGCTCACCTAACGGTTCCCAAAAGGGCACCTCATAAACATATCTCTGAGGGCTGGTGGGCACTGCAGAGTACCCTGGGAAGCAGACAGCATTCAGTGATGCTCCTCCAAGTCCAAGGACCTACCCGACTAAACTTACTTTGTCATTGTACACACTGCTGCAGTTCAGTGAAGTCAGGGAAGCCACTTCCCTGAGGACACTAAAAGATTTGCTGAGTAATCTCTGAGCCAAATAGTCAAGGGAACAAGAAGAGTCTGAATTCCTGTCTTTACTTGGGATACCGCCTGTCCTACAGGCAGATCTCCACTGCAGTAAAGACACAAATAGAAATTACTGCAGCAAACAGTTTTTTGTTCTTTCATTTGTTGTTTTGGATCAAACAGCAGAAGCAGAAATAAGCCGATGACTGTGGGAGAGGAGCAGCGCTAGATGCTTCCTTGGGGGCAGAAAAGGGCTGGGCATGGCTTTCTCCATGAACTTCGGCAAAAATGAGTCCCATGTTCATCAAATAAAATCTGCTGAAAGCCATACAGCAAGTACCCTACAGACCAATTTCAGACTGGCACATCAGGTTAAAGAAGATTTCTTTGGTCCGCTGAAGCTTTGTACAGAAATTAGCCTTGAAATAGCTTACAGGCCTGGTCCTGATTTTTTTTTTTTTAATCATTTCTGTCAATGATGCCTCAATCACTTAAAATATGCCCTGCTTTAATCTTTTTGTTTTGGTTTGGTTTAGTTTCACTAACTAGGGATGAGACAGATTTTGTTTTTCAGGAAAACCAAGTGGCTTGAATATCATATCCACCAACAAACAAAATAAAAATAGAAGCCTTAGCCTAGAAAAACAAAGGCTGAAAGTGATATAGGACTGATCTCTAAATAAATTAGGAGAGTAAACATCAGAAAAATAACTAAAGATCTGATCGGTAGAAGAATAACAGATGCACGCTTGCCATAAATAATCTAGAATCACAAAATAGCTTCTTGAGCCTTAGTTCTCAGTTGATCCAAAGAGGGTCCCTGCAGGAGTGCAAGGGCAAAGCTTGACCAGCATCTTGCAAAAACCATACATTATCTGCAGAGCAGATAATAATATAATAACTTCACTGAGATAATAACTTCACTGAGCATAGGCCTAACTAACCATATATCCCCCTTGTTCACAGACACCAGAGAACAGTCCACACAGCTGTTAATACACAATTTCCAACAGTGTACCAAACAGGGCTGTATTCCAAATTAATACTCTGTGATGCAGTGTCACAACCAGCAATGACGATTGTCATATTTAACTCAAAGCTAATTTAAATAAAATACAGAAGATAACACTTATTTATTACACCTGAGCCTCATTTTGTTGAAGCTATTATAAACGCCTGCAGACACTGTCATGTCCACCCAGAAGTTTAAGACACTAACAAAACAAAAGCCTTAAAATGCTTTAAAAAGTGAGAAAATAGATTTTTGGACAAAAATCATCTTCCATTAGCAATTCCAGCCTGATCTCTGCTGGGTTTTTGATAGCCCACTGGTGGAAAACTCCTTTGGTGGAAGCACAAAGCTTCTTGGCCAAACTCTGTTTCCTGCAGCCCAATCTACACGTAAAAGCAGGAGTGAAGGCAGGGCTGGAAACAAAGAAAAAAGACCTTTATAAAGCTTATTCTGCCAGCCATAAGCTAGCTGGGGTTTAGCACATTTTGACATCTCCAGCTTTACAAACCCACCTGTGTTGCTTGAGCAGCACTGGGGCAGAGCACCCCTGGTGAGGATTTGGCCTGTGGCAAGCAAAATAAAGGTCATCAGCGAGCAAGTGTATGTGGGATTACTGCACTCCATGTTGATACACAGGCACCCTATTGCTGGAACATGGGAACCATTCTGCATCTTGGATTTAAAAAAATAAAATATGTATCTTACTTAGTTTGATGCATTAGTTAAATCTTTTTAAGGGAGAAAGGGCAATAGCTATCGGTCTAGTTGAAACAATTCTGTTCTGTCCAGCTGAAATGTCTCACTGTGTTCAAACTGAAACCTGGCCAGCATATTCCGAGAAATAAACCAAGGAAATGTTAGTGGCAGCAAGCAGTCTCATCCCGAAAACCATCTCTACAGCCCTGGCAATGTGCTGGGCCATTTGCTTACCAGTGGCCACCAAGGAAGGGTGTCCCTCACTGCCCCAGCAGCCCCGTCTCCCACAGCTTTTGGGCTATTTTGTAGGTCAAAAGTGAAGCCTGACCCAACTTGGTTCTTGAGATTAAAAAAACCACAAGCTGTAAAGATGATATTTACTGCTCACATTCAGCATTACTGGTTCTGAATCCTGAAAACTAAACAGAAAGGTATCAAGTAAGAGGGTTCGAGCTGTGTCAGAGCACGGCATTACCACAGGAACGACAAGAGTTGGCAACGCTGCATTAGCAGACGCATGAAGAAGCTGCAATATTTGCTTCTCCAGTTTATTTCTTGAAACATGGTCTAGTCCCACAGTTTGCTTTAGGCAAGACTGGCTTCAATAGGAAACCAGCGGCTTCTCCTGAGGGACACCAAACTAGAATAAGGAGTCACAACATATGAAACTGGGCAGCCAAATTGAGGTGGCCAGCTCAGTTTCTGCCCTCGCATACTTCTATAATTTAATTCTAAACATTTTAGACAACGGGGAGGTTGTTTTATTAACAGCCACATACACTGGCAGCCCTCACACACATATGCACAAAGGTAATCAAACTCCTAACAGCAGCGACAAAGCTTGCCAAGTTATGTTCAGACTTTGGAAGCCATCCACGGAGTCGTAACTGGAAGGCTTGTGTGAGGAAAGAGGCAGAGCAGCACCTTAATTCTAAACATTCTAGACAACGGGGAGGTTGTTTTATTAACAGCCACATACACTGGCAGCCCTCACACACATATGCACAAAGGTAATCAAACTCCTAACAGCAGCGACAAAGCTTGCCAAGTTATGTTCAGACTTTGGAAGCCATCCACGGAGTCGTAACTGGAAGGCTTGTGTGAGGAAAGAGGCAGAGCAGCACCCCACATCGCAGATGAATGATGTTACTGTAGTCAGCCTGCGTCCCAAGGGATATCGCAGACTGCTGCACAACACGAACAGGCTGTGAAAGCCTTCACCCGTTCCTCTGCTTAACAGATATGCTTATGAACTGTTAGGTAACATTAATGAGGCTTCTTTACAAAAGAAAATAGCGAGGAAAAGCACCCAAGCGTCTTTAATGGTGGTTGTGGTAGACAGACTGATATACTTTTGTTAAGTTTTGTTGGGTTTGTTGGTTGGAGTTTTTTTAAACCAGAAAAATCACATTTAAGAAAAACAGAACTAAGGCTTTGTCTATATCACATTTGTCCTGAAGGAGCAAAATCCCTCCAACTGAAAGCACCGCCCCACTGAAGTTAGAAATGGCACCTTCAGACTGTATTTCACGTACAGACCATTCCCCAGTGCACTCACCGCCCAAACCAGTAGGAGTTTCATCCTGTGCATAGAATCATAGAATGGTTTGGGTTGGAAGGGACCTTAAAGATCATCTAGTTCCACCCCCCCTGCCATGGGCAGGGACACCTTGCACTAGACCAGGTTGCTCAAAGCCACATCCAGTCTGGCCTTGAAGACATCCAGGGATGGGGCATCCACAGCTTCTCTGGGCAACCTGTTCCAGTGCCTCACCACCCTCTCCGTGAGAATTTCTTCCAGATATCTAATCTAAACCTCCCTGTTTCCAATTTGTATCCGTTACCCCTTGTCCTGTCACTACAGGCTCTTGTAAAAAGTCCTCTCCCAGCACCCTTGTAGCCCCCTTCAGATACTGGAAAGCTGCAATGAGGTCTCCTCGGAGCCTCCTCTTCTCCAGGCTGAACAAGCCCAGTTCTCGCAGCCTTTCGTCATAGCAGAGGTGCTCCAGCCCTCTGAGCATCTTGGTGGCCTCCTCTGGACTCGCTCCAACTGGTCAATATCCTTCTGATGTTGAGGGCTCCACAGCTGGACGCAGCACTCCAGGTGGGGTCTGGTACGCATGCTCTGGTACGCAGTCGAGTCTAAATATATCCTTAACTGCAACATGGAGAAGCCAAAACTCCTGTAATAAATGTGCTATTACCACCAAGTATAATACCTGAAACCTCTAGACTGTTCCAGAGATGTCACAAAGTAAAATGCAATATACAGGTGGCAGAGAGTGCAGATAAACCCCATCCCCAACAGGAAGTTGTCGTTCGGTTCACTAATCTGACAGAAGGAAAATAAGAGCAAGAGAACCCATTTCAGACCTTTGAAGGGTATGAGCCAACTCAACAAGGATCAGACAAGCACCAAAGCCCCACAAGGCGACTGCGGAGCACATGGCTGCAAGTGGAAAACTGGAGGGAAAAGCAAAGCAATCCCCTCGGGCAGCGGCGGATGGCTAGATCACCTCCCTGCGCCAGAAACACGGTGCCACACAGCACCATCCTGAGGCACACCACATCTTCCCCTGGTTTCAGCTCGTGGTCTGCTGAACACAGAAATAGCCCCGAGCCTCCCCTTTGGCCTCGCTGTGCTCACTCCGCAGCAGTGCCTGTCGAAGCCATTTTTGTAAGCGCTAGAGCACAATCCCACCTCAAATCAAGTTAAACGAACGCAGATGCTGTTTCCCCACGTGCAGGAGGTGTACGCACCCCAACGCTGGAGCACCCATGGGTTCTATCAGCACCCATCCCCGTGTGGTGAAGGCCCCAGGAGACGAGTATGTGGTGTCGTCAGGCAGCAGCACTGTCTTCAGGGACACGGAAAGTACCCTTCCCTTCCCAGAAGTGCTGCAGAAATCCCAAACAGCTTGAGCACCGACTCAGCCCCCCTCTAAAAAAGCGCCTTATGCTGACAAAAGGATGGACAAATTTCCCTCAGCCTACAGTCCTCTTCACCGTTGGACTCGTTACCTTGAGACAGAAACGTTTGTCTGATCCCTCAACACCAACAGCCTGTTTGGTAGCATCTGTTACACAGTTGTTACTACCAGTTTCCCCATTTTCACTCTGCAATAAAAATACCACTGTGCCAGCAGCACTGCTTGGAGGAATCTCCATCTGCGTGACCCAACCAGAGTGAAGACACACCGACACTGGGATATCACACTCACAGTCCATTGCAGAAACTCCTGCCAGCACGAAGGCGTGATCCAATTCCCTCGTTAACCAAGGGGTAATTAGTGGTTATTTGGCTGCAGCACATTGAGGAGATGCAGAGACAAAGTTCTGTATGGTGCAGCTGGGAGCTTGGGAGTCTGGCCTTCACCACGCTGGAATCCAGCCAGCGGCATGTGCTTGAGATGTATTTAATAGACCCACCCCAAAAAAAGAGGAAGGATAAAACACCTTCCTTTCCTACCTCAGCCTAAAACTAGAGCTCTTTTCTCCTCAGCTTATCAGCTCAGAGTACGTGAGAGCGACAGGAAAAGCTATATATAAGGTGAAGTGAACTTTTTCCCAGGAAGATCTGGATCTAGGTCATCTTGCTTCTTCTGGGAGGTAGGAAAACACAGATTACTCACTGAACAAGAATACAGTTTATAGAGGAAAACATCACCTTTGGAGCATGATCGTTTGTGTGGACAGTATTTTTTCTTTCCCAAAGGATTTTTCAAAACAAAACTAGTCATTAAGCATTCTGTCTCTGAATATCTGATTTCACCTACTGTAAATCAAGAAATCCACTACATTTACAAAAGGAATGGGCATTCTTTGGTAAACTTATTTTCAGTAGTTCAGCTACACAGTAAAATAAATACAACTTCAATTTTTAGAAATTCTAGAGAGCTTGCCTAAATTCAAACATAATGTAAAGTCTCTCCTTGCACCTCATTTTTGGTTCTTACAGATGACAGGCTGGAAGGATTATATACAACCCAGCTGAGCTCCAGGTGAGTTATCGTGTGAATCCACTCTGACAGGTTAAGTACCACACTACCACTTCACATCGAGGGCTGGGTGAGAGAGCAACTGAGCATCTCACTCAGGTTTGGGATGAAGGCCACCATCTAACTCAGTCCACCCGCTGGAGGGTACCAGGCCATCACACCCACTGTAGCACCATGTGGAGGCCACTACCTAAAGAGCCATGCCTCTATCAGGGCAGACAGAGGAGTCTTCGTGGCTCAGGCCTGATCTCTGAGTAACACTACCTAGGCAGTGCTTCTCACTAGTTCCTGATTTGCAGATCCCTAAAAATTGTCAAGTGTTCACAGTTTACCGACTGCAGATGGGATTTTATTACCTTGTGAGCACTGTAAAAACAGCCCATGGAGCCTCAAAGGCTCAGAAACCAAGAGGGGAAAAAAGCACTAACTTAGGAAAAAAGTTAATGCTAATTTAAATCAAGTATCTTCGCTTAAATTTTAAAAATTATATTGTTTCCTGCCAATAAAGGCGATATACTTCCAAGGATGCCACTCTCCATGGGACAATCCACAACAGCCTCAAGGTCTACAAATATATATATTTTGCCAGATACATTACAGAACTCTCTGAAGCAGACACTAAAGCAATGACTTAGTCATATTTCATAAGCTAAATTGAAGATATATGGATGCAACTGCAATACAAGTCATCATACCTGAACAGAAGAGAACCAAAAGAAATCCCAAAACATCAGAAACCGGCAATAGCAATTACACAAGTACTATTACACAGCATCAAATAGTCTACAGGTGTTAAAATACTAATTCCAGTGTCTTAACTGAACCTGCATTTAGAGGATTAGTTTGCCGTTTGAGCCTTTTATATAGTTTCCACCGAATACAGCAGTTAACTGCTTTCTGTTAAGCAACAGTACAGACCAAACCAGTTTAGCAGTTTGGTACAACTGTAGTCGAGCAATGCTTGCACCTCTTTGCCCAAAATCTGAGAGCAAGCACTTCTTTCTGAATTTTAAATAAAATCAATTTATCAGGCAAACTAAATACTGGTCTTGATCTATACTGCAAAATTATACTATGTCTGAATTACAGATTTCAACAACTGTGTTAATAAAATGCTGTGATTAACGTGCAGTGCACAGAACAAAGTCTGTATCTGGATTTAATTACAATGATGAATGAAAGTCAGACACAGGCATTGTCCCAGAGAAGTCATGCATTATGCTGTCCCGCAGATACAGAAATAATAGAATCTGATGCACTTTGATCTCTTAGATAAGTTCCCCGCAGCTCTGAAACAGAAAGGGCAAGAGCACCCAGCCTCATCCAATTCTGCAACGTTCGCACACTGAGTCATAAGAGATTTCTATCCCTCACCACCAAGATACATCTTACAGGAATATATAAAGTCAGATAAATATTGCTCCATTTCCTTCTGGCTACAGCTCATATACAAATCATCAGGGGAGCCACGCAGAGCGCTACTGGTGAGGAAGACTGTGAAACCTTACAGCCCCTACAGAACTCCTGTCCAAGTATATACAGCTATGTTATAGATATATTTCTGGGTTATACTCTAGTCTGACTTTTTTTTTTTCTTTAAAGCAGTTGTGCCATGTCTAAGATTAGAAATTGGCAGTATTGGTAAATTTAATTTTAATCGTGGCTGCAGGATAGCAGATTCCGTGCTTTTGTCCAAACCAGCACAGAATGCTTTTTTTGCTTACCACTGGATATTTATGCGGCTTCATTAAATTTTATTAGTCATAAACCAGGCATCTCCTTGATGCTTCTAGGACCCCATCTTAGCAGACCAAACTCTAATGGCATGTGGGTTAGCTACAATCCCAAGCTCTGGAAAATTCGGCATGGTCAGCCAGTTGAGATTTGTCTTTGATTGAGGATGAGGTGGTCCCTGCGTGGGCATTTGGCCTCGAGTTCAGTGAAGTACATACAAGGACTGCTTCTGAACTAAGCCTCTAGAAATACAGATTGCTCCGAGTGGGGGAAAAAGCAAATGAGAGGACACAGAGGCCTCTCCAGTGCCCAAAAAATATAATCCAGGGAAACAGGTTTCAGTACTGCAGGGATAATAATGGCCTGCACATTCATCGCTTCACGCTGGGGCTAAGGGAGAAACACAATTTCCTGAGTCACAGTTTCTCTCACTCCTCCCACAGTTTCAGTCCTCCCCCAGGCACCTCAGGTCTACATCATCCCTCAATTAAACCAGTGCCTTGAAAGAGGCAGGATGAGAAGGCTCGAACATCAGCCCAGCCTTGGACAGGACGGTACGCGTGCGCGCAGCGCAGCGCGTGCATGAGCATTCTGGTGGGTCAGCAGAAGTGCCCGGTGCAATGAACCAGCTGGTTGGGATTTGGCTGACGCAACTGCGGTTGAAAGGACGGTTCTTTTATCTCCTCCTGCAGTTGCTGCACGCATCTGCTGCTCAGCCGTGTCACCGTGCGCAGACCGTGGCCCAGCAGCTTTCCTGCCCCCGGCATTCTGACTTTCTTCTTCACCGAAGAGAAACAGAGCAGCCGGCAGATTCCTATGGAGGGCTGGTAAATAAAACAACCACCCAATAACTGTTTGGTCTCTTGGAAATTGTTTCATTAGTTCTAAGGATTTGCTTTAGCCCGTTCTGCTGATCATTATCTCTTCAAAACATAAAACTAGTTTATCTTCGGTGGTTCTGAAGCCGAAGTCCAGATGTACAGCCAGCAACAGCTGCTGATCAGGAATGAACCAAGCGTATAGACGGGAAATGTAAGAGTTTCCTAAACACACGGCGGTCCTAGATTTTGGGGAGAGTGGTGTTGCTTGTTTGGGTTGGCTTGCCTGAAAGAATGCACAATCTCCCAGATTAATGAAGATTCATCATCCTGATTAGGCAAGATTTCTTATTACCATCTCGACGGCCTCTTCATTCCTACTAATTGAGCATCTGGAACGCGGGCTGCCAAATAAACACTGAACTATCAGATTCCAAGACGGATTTTAGGATACTGATCTTCTGCCCTAAACAGATCTTCTGATAAAGCTCCCTCTCTACAGCAGCAGGTTTGTCATAAATTCCTGAAGAGGTTCACTTTATAAATGGAAAAATATTATTTTATTAATATCAGATTATAATGGAATACTTTACAAACAGGAATCAGATTACTAAGCATGCCTGCACTAAAGATAAACTTTATTACTCCTTTACTTCTCATTTTACAGTGAGGAAACTAAAGGACAGGCCAGTTCAGTGATCTGCTAGAAGTAACAAATTAAACAGAAGACTGAACCAAGAAGGGTGAATGCCCCATGCTAGGGCTGCTAGAGTGATTCTTTTTGGTAAATTTTGGGGGGTTTGTTTAGTTTTGGGTGGGTTTTTTGGTTCAAGCCCATAGTGCAGTTTTACCCAGCTAGAAGCTACACAGGGACTGTAGCTCTGCTGGGACAGGTCGCTGCTGCGGCTGCCCCCCAAGAGGCAGGCAGAACGACAAGAAAGAAGGCATCTTCTACACAAACACATCCTACCTTCAGGAAGCAAGACGTGTCTTCATTCCCAGACCTTCGCAACGTCAGGGCAAATTTTTCTTGCGGTCCAAATCAAGACTGAAGCTTGCTTTGCCATTTAAAGTCGAAGAATAGTGGCTCTTCCGCTTTTTCCCCTGGAGAGGTTTTATTCTAACTCAGCCATGACATCCCTAAAAACCTGCTCATTTTGTAATTCTCTGGTCTCTTAGGAACTGTTTCATTAGCTCATAGAAAAGCCACGGCTGATTTGCTTTAGTCTATTCCACAGACCATTACCTCTTCAAAATACAAATAGGTTTCTCTGTGTGTGTCTGTGGGGAGGCAATAACAAGGACAAGCACAAAGAGTGGAAGACACGTCTGTCACAAGCAAGTGGTGTTATTTTTAGTTTCTTGACCTTACTTTCTGCAACCGGTTTGACCATGACCATTACCAGGGTCTGCAGAAGTGTTCACTAAACTGAGCTTCTTTGCTGAAGTGATGAACAGGGACACAGCCTTGTATAGCTACTTCAGACATTTCTTGGAGAAATCCATGTAAAAAACCAAACAGTACTCTGTCAATATGTTTATAAACATATCCTATTCTTTCCAAAATTCCTCTTGGAAAGTGTTCTGGCTAAAATGGCTAAAAACAGATCTTCACCGGTTGTTGACTCAACAATGCTGAGTCTAGAAACGGGCTGTAATTTTCATAACAGAAAGATGGTAACAGAGAACCCCCATCAGCATACACTTCCCATTTCCTCTAGCCATGTCTAATGCATATTTATTACCAATTGGAGCTAAAAATCTATTTTAAGCATGCAAAGAATTACAATATTCAGCCAATATTCATGAAAATATTCATTAAAACCAGTTTATGAATGGGTATTTTCAAGATTAAAGTTACCTAACTCTGTGATACCATCTGGTATCCTTTATTGTCAGGTTTGCCTTCCTTCCTCTCTTCTCCCCTTGTCCCACCCACACACCCCCCCAGCTTTTTTCACCAGCAAAATGGAATATGGCACCATTCAGTGTAGCCTGGCAGGCTACCTGAAAGCAGTACACACTAATGCAGGAAATCCAGGTGCACAGTTTTTTCTGTCATCTAGAAAGGAAGCTAGTCTTAGCACCCTCAGGAAACTTTCCGTCTAGCACTGATTACCAGCGCCAACATTCTGTAGAGAACTTGTTACGTTCTTCTGTCATGGAAGGAGTAAGAAGTGTCATGCTATACTGGTCACTAACCAAACAGAACGCTATTACAATGAAGTTTGTAATGCAAATATTTCATTACTGTCTGGATAAATTAACTGTATATCGCTATACAGATGTTAAAATAAGAATAATTTTTAAAGGTTTGTTATTGCTTTGGACATACAAATAACGTACCAGAACTGCACCGTAAGACATGGAGGGCTTACAGATCTTCTGAATGCAGCTGGCTAAATTGTATCATAACTGTTTCTCAGGAATGACTTTTGCACTTAGTGCTTGGCCTTTCACAGTTACTGACATTATTCCAGAATACTACTGTAGCACTCGTTCAGATCCGAGAAGCAGTTATATAAGGGAGCTTAAGCAATCATATTCTTGAAAAGAAGTGAACGCAAAACACCACTGGCTTACTCTGCCATTTCTTACCCATACAGCAAACTCACTTCAGCTCTTCCATCACCTTCTGTCCCCTCTGAAGCCCATCTGCACCCCAGGGCACCGCTGCCAGAGGGCACTAGCCAGCTCCACACCGACAGAGCCACTTGTCTGAACCCCTCTGAAGCGTCCACTGGAATACGGAATCATGGACTGGAGAGGTATTTCAGTACACACCCACAAATGCAGCTGTAATTCATCACCTCGGTGATGTCATCACCGAGATGTGGAAGACAAGCAAAAGAAAAGGGCAACACCTGCATATGCAGGTTTTTAAATACGCTCCTTTCTCTCACAAAGTAAACTTACTAGTCAGTTTGCTTTTTTCATGGTTAGCTTTCTTAAGTTTTCCCATCGCATTCTTCCTCCTCTTACGTTGTTTCAACACATGCCAACAGTTCTAGCTTTGCACAGCCACCCAATGTCAAACTCTAACATGTTCTACTACCGCAGTCTTCCTTCTTGTACGATACACACAGTCAGATGATAAATCACCTCATCTGCAGCCCAAGAGAATTCGGTATGCACGTTTCCATACACAGGTGCAACTCCTACACCAGAATTAATTTGGTTTGCAACTTTTAATGACAGTAATTACCATGCCTTTGAGAAGGCTGCATTGGAACACCAATGTAATACATTACTGAAGTCATGACGAGAGCATAATACAAGTTTTGTTTCTCTGTTGAGCAAAATACATCCAACACATGCACCCATCGGGGGCAAGTTCCACCCAGAAATGCAGTAGACTATTTCAAAAAAGTTTTCTGACTGCTTGAACTGGGGACTTCTTCAGCGCCTTGGATAAGCAGCACTCCAGCGCTGCATCTCCTGCGCTGTGCTCAGGCTGAGGGGACCCTGGAGAGTGACGTACTGGGGACCTAGGGCACCGTCACCACAGGCCACTGCGCCACCTCCCTGAACCTGGGACATCTGGAACAAAGCATGACAAGATGGGTGGATGGGGACGAGGGTCCAATGCATACAGGTGATGCTGAGTTCACACAGCGGGCCCAAGGAGGCCACCGGAGCAACCTCAATTTAAGAGAAGCCATGAAACATCCTAAATTGCACTTTCAAAACCTGCTGTCCCCAACAGCTTTCGGAAAATTATGAGAGCAGGACATTGCGTTAAGCTCATGTTTGAGATCTCTCGTCTCATTTTGTGCCTACAGCCTAATCAGAGGAGTATCCAGGTCAAAAGGTTTTAAATTAATCCCTAAAAACAAAAATCCACAAGATCCACTGAAACATTTTATCTGGGCCTCCAAGACAACACAGGGTGGTCTGAGTATCAGAGCATGCTCTGGATCTCTTCAGGTAAGGGGGTAAAATATTTTTATTAGTCTGTGCGCTACAGCAACATTCATTTATGAGTTCAGTATCAATACCAAGAGCCTGCACTAATTTCTCATGTTTTTAACATAGTAGAAAATGGTATATGTCTTCTTTAATAGACTGCAGTGTATTTTGTCCACGGTGGTATTTTTTAGAAACTCTGGGAGAAAAAAATGTCAGGTACTCTGTACTTTACTGGATAAAACTCAAAAGTTTAATAAACCAGCAAATTGTTTCCTGCAACTATTCAGAAACTATTTAAGAACAGAAATAAGAGACAAGGATTAAGAAAAGTGGCACATCTGTTTCTGCACAATCTTCTCTTTTCTGAGAAGAGCTACAAGAAGCAAGAGAAACTGGAAAAAAGAGTGAACTTGTATGGAAAAACAGCAGAAGGCATATTGCCAACAGATGGCGAAGAAGTCATACACAGAAAAGGAAAACAAACTTGAAAGCATACTCAATTTTAAGGACTTTAAAAAAAACAAACCCACAGCTAACTCCTTCCTAATCACAGATCCACTGGTTAAAAATGGAGTTGCATGTGCTTAAGCACTTAGAAAAACAGTTGTAATTCCTGGGTTCTAAAATGGAGGCATCCAAAATTAGCATCTGTCTATGAAAATGTTGGTCCACTCTTGAAATCACTTCCTTTCCCCCCACACACAAACACACTCTTTTTTTTGGTGTGTTTTAATTACTTGCCATGTTGGCCGTTAAGCTACATGCACTGGAAAACGGATGATGTTTTAATGGACTGTGTTCTCGTTAACTCGGGTACCAGTTTAAAAGGGTGCTTCCTCTCCAGAGCCTTTCTGCTGCAGCTTATGACATGTACTGCCACAGAAACTGAGCGCAGAGACAGGTATGTGCAGAGCCTCTGAATGGAAGTTATACTCCCCGTTACTCCATGTGTCCATACTGCCAATTCAATTTTCAATCCCACTTTTGGAAGCAGGGATATTACACAGCCAGTTCAATAGCTCTCACCGACAAAAGAAATTTGACATGCAATACCAAAATGATTATTGGGGGCTCATTTAACAGTTAGAAATAAATCGCTAAATAAAAAGTATAGTTTAACAAGATTCCCATATAGTTTAACAAGATGCCCATGACACAATCCTGTCAGAAAACAACATATTTTAAATGTCAAAATAATACAGAAGCTAGTTACACGAGACAGAAGTCATTTGCTACAACTGCGTATCTTCACCCAACAAGGTTCCTTCTAGCCTGCGTACCTTGCAAGATCTGTTCAGGAAGTTGAGACATCACTGCTGCAAACCCAAGAGAAGCAACCACACCAGACTTCATCCTCTTCTGAAATATGTCCATTTTACGGCTGAAATTTCAGTAGTCAGATTTTAACTTGTCCATCTCCTAGCCTCTTGTACACACTGCTAGCTGCCACAAGCTAGTTTTCACACCCATTTTATCCCCTTCCTTGCTTTCCTTCCTCAGGTCTATACATTCTCATACACACTCTAATTCTGGTTAAGACACTGTGAAAGAAGTAGTTATCACACACAGGGGCAAAACTCCTAAATTCCCATTTGAAACACTGAATCCAAGCTGCCACCTGAAAGTCAACATTCGTGACCAACCCACCACTAGCACAACGGCGATAACAGAGCATAAAGAATTCTTCACCTTTATGGTCTGTCTAAACCCAAAACAATTCAAAGTCATAAATCCTCTCGACTTCAAAGCTAGTTAATCGCTGCACAATATTGTAGCTAAGGCCTTTTTTTAGTTATTATTATTAATTAATTAT
Source organism: Eurypyga helias (assembly GCF_000690775.1). Classification (NCBI taxonomy): domain Eukaryota; kingdom Metazoa; phylum Chordata; class Aves; order Eurypygiformes; family Eurypygidae; genus Eurypyga; species Eurypyga helias. Next base: position 30,870 of record NW_010259896.1, read on the forward strand.
GGTTCCAAATCTGTGGAAAGAGTAGCTTTGAATTTTGACTGTAGGAGATAAAATGCTACCTTAAGGTGAAGCTTTAGGAACTGCTCAATCAGTGGAGGGGCTTAAGGACAGACAGCGATTTTCCAGACAGCAAAGCGCCTATTGGCACGTCACTGATGCTACACAGCTCTATGCAAGCAAGGAGGTTTTGCTATGAATACACTTAAAAATAGACACCTGTAGGTTCATTCACACCTACGAGCAAGAAGGTCTTCATCAAGAAAAAAAAAAAAGAAATACAACTCAGTGACAACGGAACAGTACTTATCTACCACTGAAATCCATACAAGAAGGCCTGGATAAGGCGTATACTCAATTTGTGACACTTACAAGAGCTAACAGGTTGTTTTCAGAGGAGGGATGAAGAAAAACTCCACAAGTCTTCCTAGGATGACAGATGTAAATGCAACACACAGCATGAACAGTCAAACTTTGTACGCCGATGTGGCAAAATACGATGCGTTCCTAAACCAGACAGACAATTCAGGCTTAATTTAGAACAACACGACCTTTAAAAAACTTCAACTGCCACCAAGCACTTTCCATTTACTGGGCTTTAGCAAATGTAACCTTGAAGTAAAAAAAAAAAAAACTACACGCCACATCAGGAAATGTATTGCAACATCAAGCTTTTGCACCCAAACAAAACCCACAGGCGCACGCTGCCACGCACCACCAGCGCTGCCCCACTGCACCAGCCAGGGCTGCTACGCGGGGGGCTTCTCCTCCACACTTAATTCTGGGCTGTCATTCTGGAACCCGTCAAGCATTTGTAGATTACACGTCCGCCCCGCTAAATACTTCCTGCAATTTTGTTAATTATACATCAAGATCTGCAACTACTAAATGACTCCCATCCTAGAGAGCTCTCAGGTCCCCCTCCACAATGTGTGTCACAACTGTCATTTCTGTACATCCCTCTGGAACGTCTCCTATTATCTCAGACAGGAAAATACTTAGGAAACTTTAATAAAAAGTGCAGTTATACCAGTAGGATTTTTTATTTTATTTTTCAGTGCTGTACAACCGTTTGCTGTCGATGGCTTGTGCAGGGCAATCTACATTTCTATACATGGGGCTGGAGCTCACAAGGAGCAGACAAGTGCAACCCCAAGTTCAGGTTCCCCCTTCCAGGGCCACCTCCCCGAGGAGCGGCCAAGAGCAGGGCCACACCAACGCCATCACCTCCGCATCAGCGTTATCCTCCGCTGCGAGGAAAGCGACGAAGGAAACACCCGACCTTTGCCCCTCGCCCAGGTTCGTCACCGAGATGTACATTAACAGATTGTCTCCGAGACGGGAGAAAACCCAAAAGCGAAAACACCTCCCCGCTGGTGCCCCACACGACCGAGGGAAACAGGATCCGCTGCCCTGGGAGTTACTTGCTAGGGATCACAGGCTGCTAAAAATACGGGAGCGCAGCCCGGGCGATGCAGGCTGCGGCCGGACAAAGCCCGGGCAGTGCCCGCGGTCCCCGTCCCGGAGCGTCACCCCAGCAGCGCAACGCCAGACGGTGATGTCACCGCGGGCCGGCA
>NW_010259897.1:0-33865 GCF_000690775.1 Eurypyga helias
CGGCCCGCCTCCCCCCAGCACCCCGCCAGGAACAGCTCCGGTGCAGCTCGCAGCACCGCGGCGAACGGGAGAGAAGGGAAGAAAGCGCCCTGATCGCGGGCTTACTGAAAGCAGTCAAGGAGCTTCCAGGGCAAACGGAGTCTTTTGCCAAAATATAGCTCTTTCAGGCTTAGGCGCTTTTTTTTTCCCCCCCCTCCCTTTCTTTTTTTGTAGCGGAGCGCACAGGAGAAGTGCTCCCGCCCGGCGCACAGCCAACCTGTCGGCCTGAGGATACCTGCACCAGACAGAGCAGGATGTACCAGGGACACATGCAGGTAAGAGGCTGGAAACAGGCTGGAGAGGAGCAGCCCCTTAACCGGGTTGCGCTGAAACGCGACGCTGCGAAGTTTCAGTGGGTCGAGCAGAGGGGAGATGGCACCTTGGCACCGTGCAACAGGTGAACTGGTGCAATATGATCGTGGCACTCCAGCTCGGGGCTGAAGGGAAGAGCTTGCCTGGGGGAGCTCTGCTCAAGGGGGAGGATGGAAAAGGGGTTCTAACAACTTTGTGACTAGGCGAAGTTGTGTGTGTATTTATTCATTTATGATGCCTGCTTGTTCAAGCAGATTCAGGGGAGCATTCCAGGGCAAACACTGTTACGGCATGCTTTAAGTGGCACATGTCTCCTGCCATCCTCTTGATGCATCTCTTCCTGTATGTCAAGTGAAGGGCAAACAATAAGGGAAAAGGCAGAGCACTTACTTTGCAAAATCTGCAAAGATTTCTTGCCACGCTAAAGCCGTCGATTTGCACAGTGTGTCGTGTTGGAAGGTGATAGATTTCTATTCTTCCCTCCCCACATGGGATGAGGATTGACTTTGCTATGCCCCGGAATGACTTTGTAGAATTAATTCAAACACATGTCTAAGTGACTTTAACATTTCAGGCAGAAATCTTGTCTCATGATCCTATTGATCTACATCGCTGTAGCAGAAAATGCCTCTCCCTGATAAAAACATATCAGTGCCTTGGATGTGGTGACTTTAACCTTGACTCCTGCTTTCCTTCACATGGCTCTTCCTTGGAAAGCCAAGTCTAGTTTGAAGGAGGAGGAAATGCCAAAGTGGACTAAAGGTTTACATTAACATCCCATATTAATTTCTTTGCATTTGGACCCAATCTGGCTTTGTGTCCATTGCCAGGAATGATCAGAGGCTTTTATCACGTACAGTGGCACCAGCCTTGCACGTAGTGGTGTTGTTACTGAGGCTGTTTACAGAGAAACTGCAGTTTCAGTGAGCGTAAGCTGACCGCTTCGGTTTGGTGTGATTCTGCACAGCATTTAAACATCTGCTGAATGGCCATCAGGGACATTAAACTTCAGTCAATGTCAAACACAGGGAAGTGTACAGTGTATGTGAGTTAAGTAAGGACCCTGATTCAGCACTCTGCTCTCGACAGCTGAATGATACCAGTTACTCTTTCATGTTTGTGTTATCTGATCTCAACAATGACAAATGATGTCTCATAATATTGCTTGTGATAGGAGAACAAACACGTTTTAACAAGAAATTTAATCAGTATATACGTATTACTGTTTATTTCTGATAATAAGGTTAAAGTATGCATTGTTTTATGGTAACACAAATCCAATTGTGTAACTAGTGATACTGAATTGGACATTGCCAAATAGGTATTTATACCTATAAGAAAGCAGAAGTTCTTTGCTATGAGTAATATTTTGCAAGGTTTCAACAAATGCACAACACTTTTTAAAAGGAAATATAATGGAATATTGAGTGTGTCTGACAGCACTGTAAATTTTCTGAGTCATTAAAAGGTTGAAAACAAATTTGCAATAGAAAAACTAGGTCAAAATATACAAATATGTTGTGACTATTGCCTTCAACTTTTTTCTTTAAAAAATTTTTATTTTTGTAGCCAAAATGTAATCAAATTTTAACCAAATTCTCTTTAAAAGTTTGCTGAATTAAAAATACTATTCATAGAGAGTACACTTGTCATTGTTAAAAATAAAAACCCACCTGAGTTCATCGACCAAATTTTATAATATATTTCTGTTCTAACAGGAAGAATTAATGTTTTTCAGATAACACCTAAAATAGCCTAAAGCATCAGGAGAGATTTTCATGTTACTCTATCTTTAATTAGAGCCCTTAAGTGAGTCAGACAGAGACAATACAGAGCTAATTTCTTTGCAATGAAATGATGTACTGTAATGTTTATTAAACCATGTTGGAACCCAAACTATCGAAGTTCCTATACAAGTACAGTGTCAAACCACATGCTAACAAAAACATAGGTGCATCCTAAGCATGACAGACCTTGTCTTAATATCGCCAAGACTCCTTGTAAGCTTCTAACTTAAGGAAAACTATTTGCAATTACCTGCCTATCTAAAATAAGGTGAACCATAAAACCATCCAAACTTGGGTGCATTAAGTCGGGCACTTAAGTCAGTGTCTGGACTCCTAAACAAAAACAATCTTGTTTTTAAAGGCACTGAGCACTCACAGTGCTTCCACTTCTCTAAGTGAAATTGGAGTGTTTAGCTGGACCCTACCTAGGTACTTAAGCACCTCACTCCATACATCCAAATGCAAAAAGATGTGCCAGTATATAATGCCTGACCCTACACTCTTAAGGCAGAAGCTCTTCGAAGTTATTGTGAGCAAATGTAGGGTCTGATTTGGAATGCCACTCGTCATTTCCCTTTTCCTAGTGTTTTGTTCTCAGATGCGAAAGTAAAATCTGCAGAAATAACTCCCTTAGTCCAATTACTTTCAAAAATGTTTAGAGAAGCAATGTTTTACTAATAACCTGCTGTAACTCAGCTAATTCTTGGAAGATTTCTAAAAGGTGAGAACACGAACTACTGTAACAATAGGTAAATTCTCAGTCTCTTTGATTATGCTTATCTTCAATAGGCATCAAGCATTATCGGCTTCGGTGGGGAACTTCTCACTAAGCTCAGCGGAGTTTGCAAGCGTAGATGAAGCATGCTTTGTGTACACGCACTGCTGGAGTCCAGCAAGCACCTGAAGTACTTTACTACATCAGACCATAATACATCTTCATTTCTAGTTTATAATACAGACTGGGTTTTAATTTTGCTGAATTCCAGAAAACCACTTAGCTGCTTATATCCAAAGACCTAGACTTAGATTTTGCTCTTACTGTTTTACGAATGAACCCTCACATCACAGAAATACTAGAGGTCCTAAGACAGAAAAAAACGAACACCCACAAAAAATTTAGAAAGAAGGTATGTTATCAGTTCAACCACTGTCTTTACATTTCCAGGTACCTTTCGATAGGGCTAACTTTTGTCCTGCTTGTGCCCTGCTCGCCTTCACATAGAATAGTAGGAGAAAGGTGAAGTGGCCTTCCACAGAGCCAGCACCACAAACAGAACTAGGACACAGAGAAGTACAGAGCTCTTTCAAAGCTGACTATCATAATAAGCATTTGATTTAGCCATTTTGATCAACCTGTTCCATTTACATGGTAACTGTCTAAACCATACAGGGACTGGCACAGGTTCTAAGGCACAGAGCCACCTCCTCATGCCTGAGCCTCTAAGTGCGGCTTCTGCACAAGAAAAAACTACAGGTCAGATGCATGAACCATTCCTGACAAACTTACAATTTCAGTTATATAAGAAGTCCTGTTTAACTCAGTAATCCTGGGCTCCAGCAGGACAAACTTGGTGGTTACAGGAACATGCCCTGGGGTTACACAGCTATGGCAAGAGAACTGAGTCTAAATGCTCAACTGTGCAGATAGAAAAGAGTTTCTCTCTTAGGACAAGGCATGCAATGCAATGCGTGCTGTTTTCCATCTTTGAGGAAACAGTAGCAGGCCAGATGGAAGCAGAACATAAGCTGACTTCATCCCACAGTCACTGTTCTAAAATGTCTATCATTTTAACAACCAACAATAAGATGTTTTAAAGTTTTTACAGTATATTACACACCTGGTACCAGTCCCTCCCTCAGTGACTTTTATGAGAGTTCTATAAATGGGTAGAGGGTAAATTACAATCACAGAATTGGATTTACAGCAGCATTAGGCTTCCTAGGAAATTCAACATAAATGCTTTCAAAACTGTTTGCCTTGATGCTGTATATAGTCAGCTTTCTCCAGCACAAGTGCTTGAACAGAAGTGGTGCTTTGCCAAATGTTGGCATGGGATTTTATGTATGGCAGTGTTATGTTTAGAGATGGCTTAATTTAGACAAAGCAGAAATCTTGACCACACACTGCTATCAGAGTTCCTCTGGCACTTTTTGCAAGAACAGGCTTGTTAGTCATGATGCCTTGGCCAAGTTCCAGATCAGATAGTCTCCTAAACTTTTAATTGCATAGGCAATCAACTGCATGCCCTTAATTGTTGTGTTGTGTTCTGTATTATTAAGGATATTTAACATTCTACCATTGACATTTCATATTTACATGAAATGATCCGTATTAATCATCCACATTTTAGGCATCAAAAACATACCTATATGGCTGTAGTGGGTCTACAGAAAAATATCTATGTAGACATGAAAATTCTTACAAGATGAAACCTTGAAGGCTTCACATGTTTTACTGGGCCTGAAAAGTGTTGCTAAATATTTTAGAAGTTGTAAAAAACCGTTTTTGCACTGATTTCCCAACACTTGAGACACAGCTAACTCACTGGGAGAAGTGAAGGAGAACTATCTCAAGATTAACTGCAGATGTAAGTTCCATCTTTGCTTATTTGGTAACCTATTAAAAATCCTGTAATAGCGTTGGTTACCCAGCCACCTAAAATAAATAACCCCCAAGCTATTAATCAATTATGAATAAGAGAGTAAACTCGCAGCTATGCATTTTGTACATGAATAAAACCGCCCACAAAGAATATGCACAACCTAAAACTGAATTCAAAGATGAATTGAGTATTTTTTCAGCTAAGATCAACATAAATTTATTAACTTTAAGCTACAAAATTCTAAAAGTCTGGGCACATAGCTGGAATAGTAACTGATCCCTAGTGATGTCAATGAATCATAGCTCCTAGCCTAGCTGAAATTCCATTATGATAAACTGATAATTTTTCATTATTACAAGTCTTTTCTAAAAGTACACACAATACTAGGGCAGTGTTTATGGCAGTATGTTTTCCATTTTGTCTTGATATTTTCCAATTATTCACTAGCAGCTTTTCAAGTTTCAGATTATGAACTGCTTATAAATCAAACACACTAAAAATAATGAGGTCGCTTTCATTGAAAGAAGTTTGTTCAAAGAAAGTAGGTGATATAATGCTTTTGGCTAAGACGCATACTGAAACTGTAAAACTTGTATTTGTAACGCTGGTACCGAGAAGCATTCCATGAAGTTACAAGAACCTAGTCGAAAAACTTGCAAAGGCTCAGAATTGGCACACAGTCTATTTTTGCTGGACGCAAATTAAGAGGAACTCTTACTAAATAAGAATCCGTCCTTCTATTCTGGAATTAAATTCATTCAAAACATAGAAAAACAACTGTCCCTAGAAATGTCATTCATTTATATAAGTATGTTAGTCTAAACCCAGCATATAGCTTTCACAAAAGAGGCACAGTTTACTCAAGAAATCATGCTGCATTTTTAAGTCTACCACTAGGTCACAGTTTATGACAGCATGATGCAGTTCCTAGTTCTTTAAAACTACACATCTGGAAACCCGGATTTTCATAGAATCATAGAATGGTTTGGGTTGGAAGGGACCTTAAAGATCATCAAGTTCCAACCCCCCTGCCATGGGCAGGGACACCTCTAGCTTCCTCATAGAGCTTCAGCAAGCCCAGTCACCTTTCCACACATCCCTTTTGCCTCACCTACGTTGTCTGCTCTGATCACCTAAGCATGTGTGCTAAGCTTGAACAGTTGATACTTTTTTTTTAAATCATGTTTTCAAATATCCTAAAAAGCACCTGCACAACTACTAAAACCAAGGATTGATGATCAGTAGCAAAACACTCAGCTGCATGAAGACCTACACAGAGAGAGTGAGTCCAATTTGACTACTTAGCATATACTTGTTTGAAAGTTTAGGTTTATGCATGTTTGAAAACTAATTAGTTCAATGGGACCCACTGTAAATATATCAGAGAGAAAAAGGCAGGCCAGCAGTCTCAGAACGGAAGAATGTAGATGAAGCTGCTGTGCAAAGGAGGAGGCCAAAAGGGTGGAAGACAGTCCATAAACTAGATTAGGATGAAATATCCAAGTAGGACAAAGTGTATGAAAGGATGGGAAAGATAAGATAACCACATAGAGAAATTGAGAGTTCCCTTTAGGAAATGCAGACTCAAACATTCATCTGTAGAAAACAATTCCCAATTTATAATAACCTAGTTTCTACGCCAGCTGATTCTCCAGAAACGTTTTTTAACAGTGATTTAATGTCTAAACCAGTTCCATTTAAAACCATGTGACTAGTTTAATTTTCTAACTATTGCAAAAAGGGTAGCAATGAAAATGGTAAAAACACGGAAATAGAATTACTCTGACCAGCTTTTATTCTTACGTACCCAGCACAGGAGGAATCTAGTAGCTGTTTGTATCACAGAATGTAAGTTTGCAGAGTCTTTCAGAAATAGCTGATACTGCAAAACTGAGAAGTATGAAATCAGGTGTCTTGACATGTAAACTAGCAGGGCACTTTCTGCAGTTGCGCATTTTCATCACTGTCCAGTAACATTACCAATAAAATGCCTAAGGATCGTAAAGACCCTATTCAGCAAATTCTTCTACCAGGTTACAATTATTATGAAAGTGTGATATTGCATTGCTTTCTTCTCAGGCTTTTGAAATTCTGAGTCATTGGTACATGAGCTTCACTTCCAATGGTTTATTTGCATATAAATAATGTAAGTAAATTCTAAAAAATCAAGTAATTGAAACTTACTATACTGAATGGAAAAAAGCATATCCCATCAGATTACCTATGCCCATGAACACAAAACACAACCCAAAGTTTAACATTAGTCCCTGAATGTGATTTTTCCAAAGTCCGGACAATTAGTCACATGTCTCAGCATTACTGCAGTTCCTCCGAAACATTTTTGGCTAAATGTCTAGCAGGTTGGCACTATAGATGTAAGCCCCAAGTTTCCTTCCTCCACTTCTCCATGGCTTATCATGACACTCAGACAGATTCGACAGTGTTTCTTCTGTCACGGTGTCCTACTTGTTCATTTTCTCCTCCTTATCCAATTTGAAGGCTTTGTTGAAATGTTTTGCTTCCCACCACATTTGCAGTACAGTCCCGTTAATGCTGCCCACAGCAGGGCAGCCAAGCTCACCCATGTCAGGACTGCATGCTTCACGCAGCGGGGTCTGGGCCACCTCTCTGCAGCACTTCGTCACAAGGCAAAATGTTCTACAGTGAAGTTTACTGCCACGAGTAGAAAGAAACAAACTGATAGCTGAGGAGTTTACTACTGGCACAGCTCACTGCTCACAAACTAAATCTGCATTAGGAGACAATGGGGGACCCACCAAGAAAAGGAAAGTACCTCCTTTGAAAGAGCAACCTGACTTTTTGCCTACAGCCACTACATGTTTGTAGTGTACATCAATGTCCATGAACTCTCTTTTCTCACATGCTTATCTATTTGGGCAAGCCCTAGAGAAAAATAACCACACTACGGTCTTTGTAAACTATGGGAACACTCTGCTGCCTCACATTTCACTTGTTTTAGAGCAGTCGTCTATCTTCTGGTAATTCCAATTCCTTAAAACAACTCTTATCCTAATATGGATGTTGAATATAATACAAGTTACATGAATACAAATATCTTCGGACAGCATTTTTCAATTAACATACCACAGAACAGCTATGCATTTAGAATCTGTCAGTATAACAACAAAAGCATATGTGATCAGGAAAGCACTGTGCAATGAATTCAGACAAACAATCTTTCTTGATTACATTAAGACTTTGTTTTCTATTATGAGAAATTCAAACTCTTATCCACTGACATTTAGAAATGACAACTTCAAAATGACATGCTTTTATTTTAGCACCAGTCTAGTTTTTCTTTGTATACTTTTTTCTTCCATTTTTCATATTTCAATCATGGATTTATAGAGTAGCTTTCCAAAGCTGAAGAAACAAACTTTAAAATTTGTCTCACCATTAGAGCCAGCTGTATATGTCTTTACATGAATGAATGTAAGTGGAAATCATACTGATGTAAATAAGAGAATAAACCTTTTTCACAATAATCCCTGTCTTCCTAACGTCACCAGTCAGATTCCAAAGTTGCAGTGTAAAGTAAAGAATACAGCATGGCCTGAACAGGCACAGAAAGGCTATTACAAATGGCATTTTCTAACAACATTTTCTGACTGGTGCGGGTATCAAGAACGTTCAGGAGCTCTTACTCGCTGTGCATTAACAGCCAATTGAGAGATAATACTTGAATGTTTAAGCCTACTCTGGAACAGAGGCATCTGTTTTTCAATAAGTAACAACTAATATTAGAGTTTAAGTTCACAGAATTCACTATTTGCTAATATTAATGTGGGTATAAGCAAAGACTCTAAAAAATAGAAGCTTTTTGAGTAGTATATAAAACTTAGAAAAAATATCATATTTTGATATGATAGTAATCTGGCAGATCTTTTTAAAATCCAAGGGAGTATGCCCTAATAGGAACATCTAGAAAAAGTCAGGATCTGGTATTTTACATAGAAAACCAGATTAATATTGTTTATGTAAATTAGCAGGATGGCCTTTGTCTTTACGGAGGCCTTGGACTCTATTGGCATAGAAGGAATGACAAAAATGTCATAGAAGTGATTAATAATAACAAGTGTAGCTTGACATGTGTCTCAAAGTGACAAGTTATTTCTGCTGCCATTCACTGAAGTTTAACAAGAAAGACAATTTTCTAGTCACAAGCTTCAGATACAGACGAGAACTTTCATCTTTTGCTATTTGTCATCTAACACTCCGTCCAAGAAACAGGACAATTTTAGGAAGGCTTTGAAAAAAGGAATACAAGGAAGAACGTTAGATAGAAGAAAGGAAGAGAATGATGGTGCATGACAGAGAAACATAAGGCAAAAGAACAGAAACTAGGAAGGAAGGAAGTGCTGTTATTGTTCTGAACAGTAGGAAAGGTTGTTAATATTACCACTGTACTTAATCCACGTAATATACAAAACATGGCAGGGTATATAAAACTGGAAGGGATGCATAGGGTTGCCTGAACCCGTGCAACAAAACAAAGGAATCTGAATTATTAGAAAACAGCTGGATGCTACATGGAAATACTGAAAGGGTACTTATCCCTGGAGCCCTTAAAATAAAAGATTATGTGCTGTCCAGGAAAGACAGAAACCCAAAGGTGTTAGGAACCTGGACTCCAAGAAAATGAGGGAAAATTTTGTAAGCAGCTTCAGAACTAATGTTTCCAATTGTTAAAATGTGAAGACTAAGACAAGAATACAGAAACAGTGGAGATCAATTGCTCCTCAAAGGCAGAAGGAAAAAAGTACAAGTTGCATAAAGTAAAGTTTATCTGGATCTCAAAAGTATATTAAAACCACTGTTGCAAGTTTTTCAGTGGCTTGAATAAGAAGGGGGAGGAAGCAAAACATACTCCCAGTTCATATTATAGATTACCTAATTTATGGTACAAACCCACAATGGTTATAAAGATAAGAATCCTGCAATTATTACAAATGTGTGAAGCAAAAGCTCATGCAGAAGTACCCTATATAATCTCTATCCCAAACTGCTGATAGGACTGGTATGTGAAGCTGAAGACTTAGTAGCGAGTATTGAATAGTCTAGTTGTGAATCTGGACACAGTATCATATGTCAGGACAATAGAAAATATGTCAAGATTTAAAGTAGGAAAAATGGGAAGACAACTAACAGCCTAGACACCCACACGGCTATCCATAATCGGCAAGGCTACAGGGGACAGGCTTTAAAGAAAAATAAACATACACAGAAAATTTTTTAAAAACCCACTATTTGAATTGATCAAGAAAAGATAATGTCAGGCTAACTTGACAGCATTTTCTGTTATCTCAACTGGGTTTTTAGACAAGGGAGATGTATCTGCCTAGATCTATATGATCTTTGGTAAGCATTTGTTACAGTGCCACAGAAGAAATTAGTAGTGACGCTAAAATATTAGTGAAGGAGTAATAGAAAATCTGTAGAGATCAAAAAATTCATTCATGGGGAAATGAAAAATAGAGCATTAAAGGAAGGACTGTCAGACTGAGAAATTTTTAATAGGGGAGGTCTTTGTAGAAGATTGTTGGAACTTATGCCTAATGTTTCATCCATAAACATTCTAAAAACAGGATGTTGACTACATTTGTTGATTACTGAATGCTGGGAAACATCATCAGTATTGGGAAACATCATCAGCATGATGAGTTTCAGGTCACAATAGAGAGGGAACTGTGTGAACTTCAATACTAAAAACACGATTAAATTCAACAGCACAATATGCTGTTGAACATCAGTAACAAAAAAAAAAAAAAATCTACCCTAAGCTGTAAACTATCATTTGGAAATGATTTAAGAAGAAAGATTTGCACTTACAAGATGACTATAAGCCATCAATGCAATATATCCATTAAAAAAAGACAGATGCAGTCCTGTTTTAGAAGAGCCGGAATAATATCAAGGCAGTTGACAAAGCCACTAGAAAATTTTCAATTGAGAATTTTGCACAGATCTGGTCGAAAAGAGAGGCATGAAAACACATCCAAAGAATGATGATCAAGGAGAAGGGAAAGTCTATTTTACCAGAAGAGACAAAAAGATTTTGGCTTATTTTGTTGAGCAAAATGACAACTCAGCAGGAGCAAAATCACAGCATGTAAATGCATCACCGAGATAAACACCAGATACAGAAAAACCTAAATTAGCAAAGGACAAAACTGGCACAGGAACAAATGGATATTAACTGTCTGTGAATAAATTCAGGTTGGAAATTAGAAGTTTCTGATCATTAGAGCAATCGAGATTTCCAATAGCCTTCCAACGGGAATAGTGGAGGCAAAAAAGCTAATTACTTTAAAGATGAAACACAATCAATTTATGAGAGGTTTCGCATGACATGCTGCTTGTGACAGCAAAGACTGAACCTCAATAACCCAGCAACAGCACCCTCCTTGTCTGAAATTTCTCTGACTTCAGCAGAAACAAACCCTGACTCTTGTTCAGTAAGACCAAAATCCTCAGCTTCAAGAAGTCAAAAATCTTCCTACCATAGCTGCGGTGGGCTTGACTGTCTTCACAGCTTCAGTAACCTCCTGCTAAAAGCACCATGCAGGCACTGACAAATTCGTCTCACTTCTCCCATTGCCCAGACCACAACACTGTGGAGCTGAGTTCTACAGTTTGAATATTCTCCCTGCCAGCTTCTTTATCAAGTCTCCCACTCAGCTGAACTGACAGTTTCACTACACAGAAAACCTCAATAATCAGGGGAAATGTATTCCCCCCATACAGCTAAACTCAATGGTTCGTGGTAGAAACACTGAAGCTTTTCGCCGTTTTGGATCCATGTTCCAGCAAGCAGGCACTGAGGGTTTGAAATCATTAGCTGTGCTAATATTGTGTAAAATAAGCTTAAATTTATTTTATTAACAGCCAAAGTGTGTGTGCATGAGGATGTAAACTAGAACTCATCAAAACCAGTAGGGATATTTTTTCCTGAATTCAGCAGATCCAGGATATAGCTTTTTCTCCAGACTACCACCAGCTCATTTCTCCCTCCTCAGCTCCAAAAATAAATGCATTGGACATCATTCAGAGCATACACTCTTAAATAAGAGAACTCAGTGCTCTGTTTTTCAGTCCTAGTCAGAAAAACCTCTTGAACTCTCTTTGGAATGTTCACTTTGAAGGGATCACAAAACCACATCTTATAGTCAGCCCGATGTCGTTTCTAGTAGACAGAGTCAGAAAATTATTGCTAGGTTAATTCAGGCTCATTAAACTACTTCAGGATCTGATTGCTGGGGTTCCCATCCCATCTCAGATCACAATGGTTGAGATCCCTCAGTGTACCAGGCAGACAGATGTCCATGAACACTCCATCACAGCTCTATAACATCATTACAGCCTTCAGCTCTCGGTTGCTAGCAGTTGCTGCGCTGCTGTTTACTGAGCATCACTCTGCTAATCATACTTCAGAATTTCAGGAATCATGCCAGCAGAGAGTTTCCAAATAGGTGAGATCACTGGATAATGGCTAATCAAAGAGATGCAAAAGCATATTGCTGAATTTACTGAGAAAGGAAACAGGATGGTCATTTGACGAGTTAAGGACTTTTTCCTGCCAGTACACAAAAAATTAACCATAGCAATTTATAGTTGTCAGAGTAACAAAATTTCACTGCCTTTTTCTCAAGTATTCACTGACAAATATCAGAAATAAAATTTCAAATAGAATTCCAAGTAATTGAGTCATTAATTGCCACAGAAGAAACCCCCGTACGTGCAGGTTGATGCATATATATTCTGGGTATATGCTAAGCACCAAGCAAAGGAGGTTTAAGTGAATTTACAAACGAGTATTTTCTATGCCTTCTTGCACACAAACATGCTGAAGTTCCATCCTGTGTGAGCGTCACTTGCAGAATTAGGGAGCAGGAGGATTACATGACTGAAGTGGCCAACCAGCCATGACAGGCACAGACTGGAAAGATTACATAGAGCAAGACAAAGTTTCTCAAAGGGCTAGAACGTGTGTACATAGCGTGCCCACTGCACAACTGCAATTGGCTGAAGAACTGCAAATAGCATGGGAACAGAAAGGTTTTCACTGACTTTTGCGCAGCTCTTATGCACAAGGGAATAGAATGCTTGGCTTACACTAATACACAACAAACAAGCAACATTTGTTTTCAACTATGGGAAGTCGAATGCCCGCATGGTACTTCTGATATATCACTGCCAACAGGCATTCCTTGATTTCTAGTCTTCCTTGCTAAATCATCAGTTCTCAAAATTAAAATCCTACCTAGCATTTCAGCAGACAAGAAAGTAGTTGCTTCGACTGCATAATCTTTTGGACAGCAGTCATCAAGGAGTGCAAAAGAAACACGTTTACACTCACCTACATGTGGAAACTTGGCACTGTTATTTTTTTCACTATGACATTTATATAACACGTTCTGGTTTATGTTTTATTTTGAAACCAGTGAGATAATGGCTGGACTGTCATTCCCATTTCAACTGACAAATTAAATACAAACCTTTCAAAGACCTGCTAATACTTTACAGAATAATCTACTAGTCAGAGACTACATTTTGTTTAGGATCTTTCTCAATAGGAGGCATTATCCATTGCCTCAAAGTAATATTAAAAGGGGCATCTTCATTCTGTAAACACAGAGAAATAACGAGTGTAGAAGTAGGCTACGTTCTACTTTGGGGCTTTGTACTTGTTTACACTCCATTTGTATGTGGACAAGAAACTTACTGTCTACGTGGCTCTATTCTCCATCAAGACAGGGATAAAGGCACTTCCATCCTCACAGGGTGTTATCCAGAAGCACACATTCGTGCAGTTAGGGACACCACTTCAGTTTCTAATTCCTAAGTGGACTTTTTATTTCGATAAAAATGAAAAGTCATCTTAAAAATAACCTTTAGATTTGAATCCAAGCTTTTTGCCAGATTTCACACAGAAATGACAGTGTAACAGTACGCTACAGGATTCAGTGCCCTTCACGTAACTGAATTGGTAGGGAGTTGAAAGAGATATACAGATAATGGAATCCCAGATACAAGAGGACTCTCTTCAAAACATGGCAAACTGGCCAAGTAAATTTTACTCTTCTTCTGGGCTATTGCTGATAAGGCATGGCTAGAACAATGATTTGTGTGAGACAAGAGAAGCAGATAAGTACTACAATAACAGAGAACCATAAATGGGTAAGGGAAACTAGAAATAACAAAGGAACCCCGAAGCCAGGCCCAGTCAGGAGAGTCCTGCCCAGCAACAACACTGGACACCAAGTCCCAGCATGGAAGTGGGGGCCGATGGCATGGTCGAACCCCAGCCACAGGGCATGAGGAGGAAGAAAACCTCATTCTGAACCAGGCTCAGTACCTGAGCGAGGGGCCAGAGGTTTAAGAGTGGAGATGGTTGAACGTGTGTTTTAGCAGGCAGTGCAGGAACCCCCCATGATTTTATCCACTGGTTCCATGAAACTAGAAAAAATTTGTTGCATCACAGTGTCCCAGTCTAATCCCAGCTATGTCTGGCTAATCAACTGTAATGCAATTCACTCAATGTGTTACTTCATAACTGCTGTATACTCAAATTCTATAATAAAAAGTAATAAAAGAAATATGGTAAACGGAATAATACTGTGAGCCCAGTCTGGATTTCCACAAATCAGTTTGCTGTGCTGGGGCACGCTAGCAAACGATATGGTCTTCAGTCGCTTAGAGTGAAAGATTATTCCGGTATCTCCATTTTTCACTTCTAATGCAGAAAAATGTAGTGCACCTAGTGTTTTTCCTCACACAAGACGATTTGTTTTCAGGATGGCTTTTTAAGGCTAACAACACATAATATGATAATTATAAGGGGACAAGGAACAGTGCTGTTGAGCAATGGGATGAAAAAAGACCAACTACTGTAGCAATACATTTTCAAGGTGGCTTTGCAAGATAAGAGTTGTGAAAAGGTATGAAGTGAAAGATTTCATTCAAAGCAGTACAACCAGTTTGAGTAACTCTGAGAAAAGGGCCATAAAGTGAGAAACAACAGAGCATACCACTTGGAGCATGAAAGGGTTCCTAACACAGTAATTAGCATGCATAGCAACCTGAAGAACATCATGAGATAACACCTCAAAGACTGTGCGATACTTGATTAAAGAGTTAAAAGGCCTCAGGAAAAAAAAAGTCATTTTCTAGACAATTAAGATCTTTTACTCTCCATAACTAAATTCAGATGAAACGCTTTAGTGAACAGTGGAATTTAAGATTGCCACGTTTATATTACCTGGAGCACACCCTTAGCCATGTGATTCTTAATTTGTTAGTGTCAAAAAGCAGCCCTGAGGGCAGGCCAGCCAGTTAAGACAGCTGTAACACACAGCCCCAGCTAGCAGAGCGCTTCTACAGGAGAAGGAATGCGCTGAGGGTGTCCTTAACATCGCTGCAGTCTCCAGTCGCTCTAACGTGCTGTCCCTACAGAAGGAGACTGCAACTCTGCAACCGATATAAATTGCAGTCTGCCGATGGGCAGTGGATATATACATTCACCTCCACCCTCAGTTCTTAATCTGTGCAAGGAAAGAGTTTCAACAAAACCTGCTGTTGAGGGCCATAGCTTTCGCTTTAAGTAGTTCTTGGGTTTGAACACAGTTCTTTGTCATGAGACTGCGTGAGCTGTAGGCAACTGCTTATAGAATCCCACACCAGCTCTCCAGGGAAGATCACCAACCTCTCGAAAAAGTTAATAAGGAAAGATAAGATACTCTGTTCTCAAGTGTCTAGGGATTCTTATTTAGGAGGAGGAAGGAATTCAGAGTCCTATATCCTCTATACGCTACACTGCCATTAGAGCTGTTACTACTAATGATCATACCAGAAATTATCTGTAGGCTATCTCAGAGATGAAAAATAGAATAAAATCAGATAGATTTTGAGTTGAATGGAACACATCACTGCAAGTTGCTGAGCCATACCCTTTTCTGATATCTGCAGAGACCCTTTTAGTTCAAGGGATGATACAGATATAATTAGAAGAGAACCTGATGCAAGATATTGGAAATAAGAGCTAAATAACATAATGTCATGGATTAACATTGAGAAGCTGCTGGGCAGTAAAAGAAAAATTTCTTTTTCACCAAATGCTGAAATACAGAATATGCTGAAAACATCCAAACACATTAAACCCAATCATTTTAAGAGAAAGCTACATAGTTTTTCTAGAAAAAAAAGGAAAGAACAGAGGGCACCGCTGCTGGCTAGGTATTTGTTAATTTTTCATGTGAATTTATTGCATATGTAAGTGATTGAATTAGTAGCACTGACAGGAACCCAGGCACAGTAAAAGCTTCCTGATACTGACACAGCACTGCTCGAGCTGCACAGTCCTGACCATTAGCAATACCGCTGTTGAAGCCCTGAGCCTCCCTCTCAAGCCGAGTCCGCAGAGCACACTGGAACTGGACTGAGCGAGGTGTTGCCTCTGCGATGGGAATTCGCAGACATCCGTAACACAGACTAGGATGAGACCACTACACTTTTTTAGATTAACAACCTCATTTGGACTTTGATGCCAGACTCCAGGGAAGAAAGTCCACTGCAAGCTAATATCATGCTACCAAAATACTGCAAGGTAAGTTTTGGGGAAAAAAATATGTTAAGATTTTGTATTTTGTGGTAGAGAAAATAAATGGAAAAGGGAGTCAGAAACAGCCAGCTTGCAGAAGAGACTATAAGGTACAGAAATCAGAATGATTTCCCACCTTTGAGAAAAGAGGGTCATTTCCAGACACTCAGTGGCTGAGTAGAGAAATCTGGATCTTCTCTCACAGAGCAATAGATTGCTTCAGAACAGAGAGGCTTTGAGAGCAAACGAGGGGAATGTAAATTGCATATCTAATAATGTAAGCATGCAAGTCTATTACTATCTAAAATAAAGGTATCATGGCTGCTATGAAGTCCTTAGGGAGGCTTATAACCTTTTAGGAACCCTTTCCTCCATCCCTGCAATGTATTAATCTTTTGACCATGTCGGTGCTTGGATCTTTGTACAGAAATCGTACACGCAGGCAGTAGTAGTTGGGGAGCAGTAGAAACAAAATCGTGCAAAACAGGGATGCAGGATGTTGTATGAATTCAGTATGAAAACCTCATATCCAAGAATAGATACAGATCTAAAAAAAAAAAAAGGCATTTCAGATGCATTATGAATGTGCAGATGAGCAGCCACGGGGAAGCATTTCATTGCTTCTTCTGTCTAGCGTCAGACAGTGACAATTTATAAGAACGTAATATGAGCTTTTTGTAAGAGTAACGCTGCTGGATTTAATGGTGCTGCTAATGGAGTAAGATTTTTCTTAGAGTAAGTGTGCCTTAAACCAGCCCTCAGCCATCACTTCCTGTTTACTTCTTGTGGTTTATTCTCTAGAGCAAACATCTATTTCTCTCACTTGAAACTTTTGCATCTTACAAAAAAAAAAATCATTGCTTCATATTTTCCTTTTCACACCATTCATCCTCCTTGAAGGCATTTCTTTTTAAGTGTATTGTTTTACATGTAGAAGAGTGCTGTTCTCTGATAGCAGAGTGGTAGAGCTTCACTTATGTTCTTTCTTGGTAGGTCTAAATAGTCTCTTGTAAAATTTCATTTAGATATCATTTGTAATTCATTTGAACAATTTCAGTCGCTTAGCAAAGTTACTTCAATATTTCTCTTTTTATTGAAAGTTATTGCACTGCTGCAAGCACGGTATTATGTTCGATGAATTTTCCACATTGGTTGATCCCACAGGAGAGAGGACAAAGCACAAAAGACCCCCCAGTTGAATTCTAATCCAATTTAACAACAGCTATAAGGGAAATGAGGAGATATTAAGTTACTCTAGAACCTCAGAGTAACATGAAAAATGAAGCTGATTATCCAGAAATTTTACCTAGTTTAAGTTTTCAACTATATACAAATGTTTCGTGAACAATTGCAAACCAGGCAGAAGCTACCATTGAACAGTGACGTGGTACCAATTACAAGATTCATGATCTAGGATTGAGATTTACATTATAAATAAATGTAGGCTAAAGGGCACAATTAATAGTAAAACTAGGAAATGTTTGACATTTGCACCACATTTGAGGTTACAAAAAATGAGTGTTCCAATACATGAACAGGTTTGAGGACAGGTTCCATTTATTGTCATCTCACGTGAACTGTAACGTAATACAGGCTGACGAACTTCACACACTTGTTTGACACACTTCCTTGATCAAGATCATCGTTCGAACGACAACGGCGTACGCTTGGGGAAAGCACCTAGTTTAAGTTTACGATGGGGAATCTACTATCACTTGTTCAAGATATTCCAATATTTTCCCCAGACTGTTCAAAGTATTCTTAGTGAGTATTAGCAATATATAACAACATCTCTTTCATGCACACACAGCAGACATTAGAAACTATTTTACAAGAATGTAATAAAGCAGATATTTTTAGAATTTCAGGTA
Organism: Eurypyga helias; assembly: GCF_000690775.1. Classification (NCBI taxonomy): domain Eukaryota; kingdom Metazoa; phylum Chordata; class Aves; order Eurypygiformes; family Eurypygidae; genus Eurypyga; species Eurypyga helias. The sequence goes on from NW_010259897.1 coordinate 18,230, forward strand.
AGCTGAATTAGAATGAGAAGGTTTGAAATTATATCTCTAAGCATGGAGAGTGCACTTAACTCAGTCAGGACCTGTGTAAATAAGGACGTGAAAGAATCAGTTAAAAGTCTATCTTCTTGTACCCAACACAGCATTTCAGTTCACTTAGAGTGGACAAAAGTGGCAGTTGGAGGAGTTAGAGGAATAACCCTCAAGGCAGCAGCAGCCTTTTGCTATATATGGCACAAACTGATCTTACAGTATAAAAGTTTCCATTGCCTGTAGAGGAACCAGGATTTCACCCCTAGCCTTGTGGGAGGGCATTGTGATCACCTTTTAGGAAATAGCTGGATCCAGAAACAGGAAGGCTGCTTTGTAGCATGATCTTAAAATCTATTCACATGTATACGTCAGGAGTGTGTGTCCCTCATTATAGTAAACAAAATGTAATCTGCCTACTCTGAGCTAGTTTAGTCATATATTTGTTTTAGAATTTTCTCACAAAGGTCCTGGTAATGAGGGTTTTCACAGTCCAATTAACAGAATAGGGAGTGACAGCCTCTAAGCCTGAGAACAATTTCCACTAACAATAATCTGGACAAGGCTACAGATAAGGAACTCCTCTCTTCCTTATACATGAAAAAGAATAAGGTTATTCAACCAGTTGCAAAAAATGGAAGAACCATTTTGCCCATGCTCAGAATGGAAGCAGAAGACAAAGGAGTTTTGAGTCAGTGAAAGAAATAGGTTAGCATATGACCTGATTTGGGAAGAAGAATAATCAATATTTAAAGACATTAAACAGACAGAATGGATATAATCCTCTCTTCAAGAGAATGCTAGAAGCCAAGAAAAGACCAGAGGAAAGCTGAAAGGGGAAATTGCACTATGCTGATAGATCAAGGTAACAACAAACTCAGGTCAGAATAGTGAATATGTTGACTCTACTACTCTTATTTCCCTATTCAGCAGAAAGGAGAAATATTACATGATGTACCACCCACCCCCACTGCCTTTCATATATGATAACCAAGCTAACTTACAACACTATTCCATGCTTTCCAGTTACATTCACTAGATTAATTTCTGTCCTGTTAACTTTGTGAAGACACTAATTTCTTGTATTAAATACCTTCTCCCCATTTATTAACATAAATAGTCCTTTCTGTGCAGCTGATACCAAAATGAAGTGCACTGATTTGGAATTGTACTGTGTACAAGTAGAACAGAAATGGAGTGACTTTGCCTGCAAAATATTGTTTGAACATTTACCTGAACTAGTCAGTTAGGAAATATTTAATTATAGAAGCTTATATCTTTTGGATGGTATGATATTTAATTTCTTTCACAGAAACAATTCAATCTCATTAATTCAAACCAAAATACATTTACCATATATTTTTTAATGCTGGATTAGAATGGAAGGGATGTTTTCACTATTCCCTCATGAAAATACAAAGGCAAAAAAATCTTCCTATAGGGACTCAGCAGTTGAATCAACTTGTTTATGAAGCAGAGCCTCCTTGTTTTATTTAGAACAGTCTCAGCAGACTCAGGTAGTGCAAGAAATCTCTGCCTTACTTGGGTCAATGCACCTCCTCACCATGAATTTCTAACATTGTGACCAATTTTCTTTTTCTCTCCCAAGTACTTTAAATGTGTTTATCCAGCAGCAAGAGTTGATACTCAATAATTCACTGACAAGATTATGTGCCTGTACCTTTCCCTCGCAGCTGTATTTACTCAAAACAAAGCTACTCAAATAAGCCTTAATGAAGACACATGGTTCTACCACACTGCGTGCGCGCAGATCCACTCGGATCCCTTCAGCTGGGAGCACCAGTGGTGCGGCCCGGACGAGCCGGGCAGATGGCCGTCAGGGCAAACCGGGGTCATTGTGATGGGGCAGCAGTGTCACATTTTGCTGATTTTAATAATTCACCTGGGTTCCCCAAGTACGCAGCACAAGGCGTATTGTTTCTTTTGCGCCTGTCAGTCATTTGGGAGCTGATGGAGGGACTCCTGTGTTCCTTCTCAGGCAGCATTTGCCGCCCTTTCTTACACAGGGTTCCACAGAAGTGCCACGGCCGCCTCTGATTGGTTCAGAGGGGCCAGGGACTCCCTTGATTGGTTCAGCTGTGATTGACAGGCCACTGGGCAGGCGGCTGGAACCGGCCATCCCGCCCCTCCCACAGCAGCTACCACTGCGCTGAGCGTGGCCATTTGTACCCAGCGCGGGGAGAGGGACGCTCAGCCGCTGGTTTTGGCAGTACAGCCCTTCCTAATCGAATGTTCCACCGAACAAACCGTGCAGGAGCAAGGTTCTGCCCTGTGCTGCAGTGGTTTAAGAGCTGAGGACTGTAACTGCAGGCCATGGCCAGCGGTTCCCTGGCAGCAGCGTCAGAGAGAAAACAGTGTCTGTTGTTAGCTGGAACTTCCCAGGGAAAGACATCTCTTTCTTTTTTAAAGCTTACTTGAAAAGTAAAAGTTTATTTATAAGAGGGTTAAATTGCAGTTAAAACTACTGGAAATTGAATTACTAAAAGAAAATAATTAAAAGCTTTATCAATAACTACAGTGCCAAGAGTCTTGCTTAAGTGAGGCCTATCTCCTGAATGCCATCCTTCAGCACGGTTTAAGTAACATTCTGACAATCCAGCATATCGAGTTAAACTGAAGAGTTTTCACAGAAACCAGAACGTTAATAACACAGACAGTATTTGAGGCACCTGTGATTCCCCCGTATGTCTGCCACACCACCCCGTATAACCCGAGTAAAGGCAACTTCGTACGGGTGTGTACAAGTGAACAAGCTGCAGGCGTACATCTGAAAAAGGAGATCCCTTTACTGAGTGATGGTACACGTTCTTTTAATTACTTTTACTCCCCTTTCACTCCATCACCTCCCACAAAAAGCATTTAAAGTGCTTTCTGAATGAAGAGCTGGAGTTAATTCAGTGCCTAAGACTTACCAGTACATCAAACAGTGACAATAGAGTCGAAAGAAACAACAAATTTCCAATGGCTCCAAGAAAAGAGCTTGGACATTCTACCATGAGACAATCTCTTTTCACTCAAAATTGCAGATTCTGCAGGTTATGCTCTAAGCACTTTAAAAAAAAAATTACTATGGCACAGCTGCCAAAAGACAACGATTTTAAAAAACATGTAAACATTTAACAGTAAACTCTTCTTGCCAACACGCAGTTGGGGAACTTTCTGGTAGTCAGCATCGATCTGCACATCTGAGTCTGACAACGAGGGGGCAAGGCCACAACTGCTGCAGTTCACGCTGCAGAGGCTGTACCATTCTCTAACTTCTTAAAATAAAGTTCTATATATTTTATCAGTACAGCAATCTGAAGTCCAAGCGTCTGGAACGATTCCTCGCTTTATCTAATATATGAAATATATTTTAAAAAAAGCTTTCCTGTAAAACTAGCATTTATGGCCCAATTACTGCAGAAGATAATGGGAGCCTTGTGGGAAATAAAGCTCTTTGTGTAAGGTTAGGAGGGACCTTTTCCAAACAGTATGCTTCTGAACACAGCCAGCTCTATAGCCATGTTTATGCGAAAAGCAGTTTTAACTACGTGACTAGTTCTCTCAGATGGTAGATTTAAGAATGAACTGTAGAACTCAATCAAAATCTGATTCCACGGGAGTTTTAGATCATTTGGATATAGAAGAAATAAAGAATTAAACTTTTGTAAATAGGCAACTCATATAACTAGTACTTCAGACAGAGAAATGCAGGATTAGGCAGTCATTTGGAAGGTCACAGCAAGAGACTTAAAAATAATTTCCATTCTGACTTCCTACCAAGACTTATAATGAAAAAATATTTTGTGATATTGTGAAAATTGGTAGAACTGTAACATATACATAAGAGCACTCTTGTTCCCAGAAAATCAATAGCTGTGTCTTCATTAGGTCTAATCACTGAGACTAAAATTCTAAAAGCATTTTGGCAAAACAAGATTTTATTTATGTACATATTTTTAATATAAATAACCAGAAAAATAAAATTTAAGGAGATATATTGCATTAATGCAAAGCTGCCAGTAAACACCAGAATGTCATCTCCAAGGCATTCTAAAATTCTTACTCTGTGTGCATGGACTTAATATTTATTTATTACCCCTCTGTCTTGAATATGAACCATAATGCCATGCTGAAAATCATCCCATACAGACCATGGATTTGACAAATCAATAATAAATATTTCACACCAATATTTATTGATATATTGTCAATGCTGCGTATCCTAATGATCCTATATTAGGATTCCAAGGTATTTGAAAAGTGCCAGCACTCTAGAGAATATTAATGAACACGTATGTTCACTGTGCCTGTAAATGCAGTTCTCTTTTCCTCTGTGCCTCGGTTTTCTTAACAAAAACAGGGATAGAACCAGCCTACCTTAGAGATCTATCATGTGGTTCATTATTCATTAAATTACAGTTGAAACTACTGGAAGTGGAATTACCAAAAGATAAAATAATTAAAAGCTTTATCAATAACTACAGTGCCAAGAGTCTGGATTAACTGAGGCCATTCATTCACTGATGCCTATCACGTTCTTTAGATCCCTGCGTAAAAATGAAAGTGAATCAGGGAAAGGGTACCAGATTAAATGTTGGCAAGTAAGGTGTTCTAAACTAAGGGGGGGAAAAAAAAAGAAAAAAAAAAACAAAACCCACCCACACTAGCTTCCCAAAATGCAGGCAGGGAAAGAAAGGGCTATCCTCCTCTTATATGTAAAACACATTTTTTGATGTTTATAATTGAACTTGAAATGAGATTCCACATAGCTACAAATTAAATTTGTCATATTTTCCCATTTTCCTCATTTTTATGTCATCATTTACAATGCTTTTGTGGCCTATCATGAAGCCATTTATCTGAGAATTAACTGTCTCAACTACATTCCCCGCCTCCCAAACCTACACAAAATGCAGATATTACCTGCCTCATTCACTGTTCTAACCACATTTTTTTCTTCTTAGGAGTCATTCCATCATAGTGATTTTAACTACTCCACTTAATGCACACATATGAAAACAAGATCAAGACAAAGCCCCAATGTGCAGTGAAGTTTCAGACTGGTTCATACCAGGTTTTTGTTTGATATAGTCTGGATCTTGAAATAGTGGGAATTGTTAACTATTATAATACAGCAAGTTATTTATTTTTTGAGGCATAGGACAGGAAACACTAAATCCTGCACCATTAGAAATTACTCTGAACATCCATAGCCTAAACCCAAGAACTTATATATGTACACTAAGAAAAATCTATTGTTTCAGCACATCTACAGGCTTGTGGGGGAAAACAGCTCAACCTGTTAAGAAACAGCTCACATCAGCCCTTTCTGCAGTATGACCTAGCTACTTCATCTTATTGAGCTTCAGCGTGTTTCGCTGGCTGGCAGAGTGAGCAAAGAGATACTGAGAGAGAATAACAAAAAGAAAGTTGTGGTGAGACATGAGCTTGAGAAAGCTGCAAAGGCAATCTCTTTATCTAACTGTGTTTCTCCCAGACTTGCAGACATCCAAGTGAACTACAGAATCCTGCTCTTTTTCCACACATACATGCAAGAAACATCAAGTTGCATAAGATTTTTGTGTCTTAAACACACATGGGGAGTCACAGTCTAGATTCTGTCTACTAAGAAACTTACTGCAAAACTTCCCCATAGCTGATAGATTTGTAGTCAGACAGCCTGCATACGGTAATAAGCGGTTTCTCCTAGTTTTCTGGGCACTCAGGCCCTTGGGTAATAAGAAGAAAGCCTTCTCTGAATCTGTTGTGGGTGTGTTCTAAATAGGAGTTTTCAGTGCCTTTAATTCTTCCATTTTTACCATTGTCCCCACAATGACTTAGGAAAAAATTTACAAACACTCACTAAATACCCCTAGCACCTCATTCATCTGCAGGCAGAGATGTCTGAGTGTAACAGTGGTCAAAGAGCTCTGCCTTAAAATACTCACTGGAGTAAAAGGGTGAAGGGCAGAAGTGGAAGCCCAGCTCTGGTTAGAGGCTGTATTGCCATCCCCCAACCACACTGAGGTTGCAGCAGAGACAAGTATTGTACCTACCGTCTTACATTCGTAGTGGCTTTATCAGTATGGTATCTCAAACAGTTCTGACTCATTTCCAGAATGTTTTTGGAAACTGGGGCAATAATTTTATCTTCATCTTGTAAATGGTAAAATGTAAAGAAAGAAGTCACTTTTCAGTTGTCTGTGGCAGACTGAAAGTTAAAGCACAATGTGTATACCTACATTTCAGTTTCTAAATCAGCTCCCTGGGTGTCTTTGGAATCAGCAGGCTCCCAGTCAGAGCAAATGCAGGCTGCCCCCCTACTGAATCAGGTAAGACAAGTGCCTAATGCTGGGTTATATCAATAGCCATCCACTGACTCCAGCATCCCACTCAATACTGCCACGTTTTTCTTCATTCAGTTCCCTCCCTCTTCCAGGAGTCAGTGCCTGCAGAAAACATGGCATTTGCAATTCCAGTAAGCCTGTGCCATCTGTGTGTAAGGCTGATTCTACAGAAAACTACTTCTTCTGCAGTCCCCCATGAAGCAACAACGATTTGTCTGACACAAATTCAGGCTTTTAGAACACAACTGGAACACAAACCAATTTGCAGTCAGCAATTTAATCAAATGAACAAGTTACATTTTCTACTGCAAATCTTAACATTGACGTCTCTTCATTCTGAAGCTCCAGTAGAATGTAATTGTACCAGAAGTCTTTGTGAAACACTGTCTGTCTGCTGTAAAATTGGTTAACACACCAAAAAGAAGAGTCATGGAGAATAATCCCGAGCTGTGAGCAGAGGAAGTAACATAACATGCAGCTTTTTTCCGCCTCTCATATCTAGGAAGCAGTAGCCTCAAAGAGCTTTCAAGTTTCATTTTTCAAAATACAGCTTTTTTTTTTTTTTTAATAACTCCTCATACATTGCGAACAACCTACAGGCAGCTATCCTGAGCACACAGCCCGAGAAATGGAGCTAAACGCTGTTACCCTACAGGTCATGTTTATGTCAGTAAACAGTCAGGGAAAGTTCCTGGGCACTGGACTGGAATCATCTTGTTTAGCCTTGAGAAGAGGAGGCTGAGAGGAGACCTGATCACTGCCTACAACTACCTGAAAGGAGGTTGTGCAGAAGTGAGTGTTGGTCTCTTCTCCCTAATGACAGATGATCGGACAAGGGGGAATGGTCTCAAGCTGCGCCAGGGGAGGTTTAGATTGGACGTAAGGAAGAAGTTCTTCACCGAAAGGGTTATCACGCACTGGAACAGGCTGCCCAGGGAGGTGGTGGAGTCCCCATCCCTGGATGTGTTTAAGAGACGGGTGGATGAGGTGCTGAGAGATATGGTTTAGTGGCAGACAGATACGGTTGGACTGGATGATCTGTAAGGTCTTTTCCAACCCAGTGATACTACTACTACTATGATACTATCTCCACTGTCGGACTGCCGTAATGGTCCTTGACATGCTTTTGGCCCATGTTAACTTGCAATCTTCCAAATAATTCCTGGGCATGATTCAGGAGGTGACAGAGGACAGTGACCATTCCCAGTGACAGTCTGGTCACAGAGTACCTTCATGGGAGGGTAAGAGTTGGGTAGTAGGGATGTCAGTTGTTCTGTACCAGTTAGTTTCAACAATGAGGAGTGGACCTAGGTACATTTAACTTATTAATACAGATGTAACCAGAGGAACCTAGGAACCCTCAGTTTCTTCCACTGCAGAGTAACTCCAAAGAACACATACACCATGACTGGAATCACTTTTTGGCTCCAAATACTCACACCTCTCTCCTCCTACTTCAAACTGTTCTGCTCTCAGCAGAAACACAGACTTCACATGCTGGTTTTGCACAGGCCAACTCCAGCAATACAGCACATGACGCTTTTAACTGCGAAAGAGACCACCACGGTCATCTAGTCTGACTTCCAGTAGTGCAAACCAAAGAATAGGAGTGATTCCTCAGGGGAGTCTGACTGGCTGTGTGCAGAACACAGCTTTTAGAAAGCCAAGCAATCTTGAGAGAAAAACAGGAGACAGACAAGCCCCTGCATTCCTCAGTGCATTCACAGCTAACAGTATGCAGCAGTTCCCTTCAGTGCACACGGTTGGTGCATTTTCAGCACTGTTACCTGCCTTGGCTCATTAGTTTTTTCCTAATTGTCTAACCCAGCACTTACTGCATGGTAATAATGACTTAGGAAGAAGCTTGTCATAGCCAAAAGAGAGAGAAGGTATTTTGCTTTAAAGTCTCCAGTTAGAAAATGCATTAACAAAAATTACAGCATGCTCATTATGTAAAAATATGCAGAATTATCTGAAAATGAGCAGTCAAAGGGCAGGTAGACGGTGCTGATGTCCCTGGGCGATATGTGTATTGTGCAGTCTTAGCTGTACTCAACAGTTTCTTTTGTCAAAAAAAAAAGAAATTACGCTCTCTGAAAAAAAATCATGGGCAATCTAATGCTTGTTGCAGATTTGCAACTAAGAATTTGTTTGACATGCCTTTTTTTCAGACCAGGATACAGTGGGGGTTTATTCTCGACATAATTATCACCTGGAAAGCACTGATATTACATACATTTGAGATTTAAGAAAATTGATGTCAACAAAAAGCATATCTGTAATAGAATATATTTATAAAGTGTGATTGTACATCTCTAAATATCTGCATAAATTATAACAGTCAACTAAAGAGACTTCATATTCTTGCTTGTCAGCATTAGCTTATCCTTTCTGTGCCCAGGTTCTGCTATGGACAAACATTCTGAGATTACATCCTTACAAGACTGAATCTCACTCTCAATGAATAGATAATCCCCCATCAACCCAATATTCTTCTGAAAACAAACAACAAAACAAACAGCTGTCCAAGGGGTCCAATCTAATCTAACATTGTAGGGAACACCACTACTCTCAAAGCTAATCCTGCCAAACTCTCCTCCCTAATGATGGAAGTGCTTGCATTCTTTCAGCACGAGCAGCATGGAGTAATATGACTACTCTAGCATGGAGCATGACATCGTATCTCTCATTGCAAGCCAGAAAATCCATCAAATTGAGACTTTGTTCCCTCAAACAGTCATTTACTACAGATCATTGAGCTGCTTATTTAATATTTATGCAAACTCTTCATGATATTGTACTGGACCACGCATAAGAGAATCTGTGTAAAGACAGCATTTTCTCAGAGGCTAAAAAAAGTCCTAAATACATAAAGGAACACTTGTATCTGCTTGGGTCATCAGACCAACTTCAGTATACAGCTACTTTTAAGAGCTCCATAAGTGGTATTCTTGAAAGCCTCCAAGAACCCAAGGGGTCACCACTTTTGTTACTGTTTAGGCTGGCATGTAGTGCTCCAGATCTTAGGACTCGGAAACAGTGGTCCACTTGAGGTCTCAAGGAGTGAGAGTCCAATACTGGGACACAAGCAGTTGTGTAGTCCCTAAAATTAGGGCAGTCTTCACACACTAAAAAGGAATTTGGGTGGTTTTCACTACAGGCAGCACTGCAGTGCAGCAGCTCAGCGTGGGCACAAGTAGCTGGATACAGAGTTTGAAACAGGTGGGTGCTACAAGATAAGCCACAAATTCTTCCGTTGATTAGAAGTATGTAGACCGATTCAGGACTATTGTTTTACAGAGGACAAGAAAAAACAGAGGCAAGCCCTTTCACTTTGTGTTCTCCACAGTCCCCTGAAGGAAGGTTGTCTAGATATATACAAACACAGTCACCTAACTGCGGTTTCTCAATTACAGTTTCCTCTCCAGCAAATTCACTGGCAGATTTCTAAATTGGAAGCACAGTACAAACCCAATTGCCGTCCAAATTGGTCTGCTTAGCACAGCAATACAAAAAAACTCAGATGCCACATTGTTAATCAACTTTGCCCTTACACAATTATTTCCACTGTGAGATCCACTCTTTTATATAAGTCACAAACACCATAATTAGCATCAGCTCATGCCATAGGAGTTGATCAAAATCTATGTTATTTGATCATTTGTTTTTGATCAGAACTCACTTTTAGGAAAGCAAAAAGGAAAGATAAAAGAAAGAAAGTTCACTTTGATCAGGACTTATTTTGCATAATCTTGATTACAGGACTTCATCGGTATTTGGAAACTGTAGCAGTGACTTACACCTTGCCAACCTAAGTAACGCAAAATAAAATAAGCATAAAATTAAATCCCCTTAACTCCTGAAATTTTAAAAGTATTTGGGATATAGATAATGTTTAATTAACAATTTCTCCTTTGGAGTTATTACGTTGACTTTATTATTCCTGTCATGTTCTGTCTGTTTAATTGGATAATAACTGCAGTCATATTATTGCCTTGTAAGTATGTACAAGCACCTAACAGTGTTTATGCGAAGAACTCCATATGGCCATCCTGCTTAAATGGAACATTATATTTTGAATGTGCAGTAAAGGGTGGTGAGTTGCTTCAGGAGTGCTAATGACAGAGGAATGAGCAGAACAGAACCTGAATAACTAACTCTGATATCTGACCAGTGAATCATTGCTGCTAATAGCAAGTGAGAACTAATGCTCCTCCTGCCTTCCCCTACAGTCGGCTGCCGATGCTCGATCTTTTTTTTTTTTCCTTGGGCTTGTTGGATTAAAATAACAGGGAACAGAGAGGAATGAGTTATCAGAGTACAGGCATTGATAGTTCAAGCTTTCCCCTCCACACACTGTACCTGTATGTATTTCACAACACAACAGGTTTCCAGGTTCTCTGCCAGGGATGAAGAGGCAAGTGCAGCTTTTTACTTCTGCTTCTGGCAGAATCCACACAAAACAAGGAAGTAAAGTACAGAGATCTCACATGTCAGTTCAGCTGCTTATTATAGGTCAGATTCAAATCTCAAAGCAGTCAAAATTCCCTACAACTTCATTAGCTTATCATTAACATCAAGAAAATATTATAAACAGTTATTGTCATATCCCAGACACTGAATGCAAACCAGGACAGCACTTAATTTACCATCATTTATAATGATGTTAAAACCAATCTGAGAGCAATAGCACTGAAAGATCTCACAGAGGAGTTATCAGATGCTTATGTTGTATAACTCAGTATAAGTTTGGTTTGCATCAATTTAATATATAGAGGAATCCTGTCCAGAGGGTTCCAAATTGTCTCTCCCAAATAAACTGGGAGAGCACTAGAATCTTAATTACAATATCCATGTAAATACTCATACACATATATATTGGGGAACAGTTTCTCCTCCTACTGTACACATAGGTAGATTTAAAAGAAGAAAATGTGCAGTTGACACCACCTCAATTTGTGTTTTCCCCTCACTGAGCTCATTCAGCTTCTCAAAATCCTGCTGGAGAAAACTGCAAATGTAGAAGATGAGTCTTCAAGTGCTAATGTAAATGATTGGTTCTGACACTAGTGAAGGCATGTTGTTTTCCCTCCCTGTTGCGGGCTTTTCACATAGGCAAGCAAGATTAAAGACTGCTCTTCATGTGGAGAAGTGATATAACCTGCCCTCTCAGAGTTGCTTGATTATCTCAGAACATGTGCAAAGAAAAAAATGCAGCAGCGACTCAGTGAAGCAGGTTGTTTTGTAAGAGGTTTTTCTTTCAGTTGGAATATTGTTCAGGGAAGCAATGCTTCAGTATCTTTAAGGATAAAAAGGTATCTCTTTAAATTTATACCAACCAAGTGACTTCAATGGCCAATGCAAAATGAAAATCTGAAAGTCCTCATGTGTCTATTTAAATCCTGACTACCTACACTCAAGCCGTAACCCCTGTAGCTACGAGTTCCTAAGTACCAACTAGTGAAGAAAAAGTAAGAATTTCATAATCTGGAACACCACATGTAAGGACAGTGCACTCTGTCTACATCTCACAGCGCAAAATCTCTGTATAACAGACAACCTATAATAATAATATACTAACAGGGAGGTTCAAAAAAAAATCTTCCAACAGATATTTTGCCAAATATCTGACAATGTCATTGGAAGGGCATCTCCCTTGCTTCACATACAACTTCTTGTATGACCCCAGAGAAGTTTCAGGTCTCAGTTCTGTGAAGTACTTCACAGTTCCTGGTGATTAAGAGCATCCCCAGTACCACACTATTCTCATGTTCATTATGGTGTCATAAAAGTACTTTGATTTCAAATAACAAAAACTAAATCAACAGTAGGAGACAAACCATTTCAGTGACTGCTATCAGTTCTGATGTTCCCGTAGAAGTTCCACTTAAGTAGAAGATTAGGTGAAGGGGAGCAGGAGGGAGGGGGAACCTGCGAGCTCATTATTTCTTTTTCCCTACAAATAGGTTATTTTGCTGCAAGAGGGTCTTGCATTTCTAAGATTATAACCACATCTCAGAACCCTAAATCTTTAGATGAGAATCAAAAGGTTAGATAAATGAGTATTTTCGTTACATCGTATATACAAATTCAAAGGAATAGTGCCTTACCAAGTCCAGGAATATGGATTAGTCAATACACCATTGAGGGATTTTTGCTTGAAACACTCCAACATACACTAAAGAAATGTGCTTCTAATAGCTTTACCTGCCATATATTTATTTACAGCAATACCAAAATGTCCAGTTCAAGAATATAAGAAGGAAATACATCCACACTATCAGGTGGTGTACGAAATTGGGCTGTTCCAAGCAGCTATGCTCTTAGGAGAGGAACCACTGAGAAGTAAACAATTCACCATACCACACTGCATGGCACTAGGAATCAGTGTCTGTACATGTCTTTTATGCAAAATGAGAAAAGTTACATTCTGAAAAAAATTTCAGGTCCTCATCTCTGAATTTTCTTCTTAGCAATTGTCTCCCAGGAGAAATACTGCTGAGCAGATACATAGCCAGATTAAGGTGTTTTGCATGGTATGCTTGGAAACCTTCCACAAAACCAGCCCAGTTTATTTTTAGATTGCCCTAACTTTATTTATTGATTTCAGAGGATATGAGGAATGGGCACAAGTGAACAGGGTTTTTTAAAAATGGTATCTTTTATTAGATTAGCTGATACAGCTTGAAAAAGCAAGCATGCTTTTGGGCACAGGGTGCCTTCTTCAGCAAAATCTAACTCAATACAGGCAATTTCAGTTTAATCTTATTATACTGATGACAATTCTATTATGAAATAACTGTGGAACTGAGTAAGAAGAGAGGTATGTTAAAGGCTTCTTAATTTAATTTGAAATTTCCAACTTCCACATGAAGCCAAATGAAATGTCTTGGTCAAGATTACAGGGGGAAAAGCATAGGTTTTCTTCTTACTCCCTTTCTCTCCCATGCTTATCACTGCTCAGAAACCTGGCTTTTGCTGCTATTCCTAACTCTTACAGAAGCAAAAGTTATTCTAAAGTTTCCATTCAGCAGTAAAGGTGCTATTGTCAGTAATGTTCCGCACTTACTAGACACATAAAACAAATGGTGTAATATCATCATTTCTACACAGTCTTGCTCATCTCCCAGTTCCTGATAGAAAAAGATTATGAAAACAGAATGTGGGAGATATCCCAGCATGGGCTGCTAGTGCAGCTGCAACAGACAGAGAAACAAAATGCGGTTAACAAAAGGCCACCATGAAGGTTGACTATTTAAAGATCTAACAATAACAGAATTTGCACTAAAAATGAAGAGGAGGAGAGGAAGCCAAACAAGACTAGAGAGAAATCGCTAAGGCCAGTGGGGAAATGCCCAGAAAAGAAGTAAAGGCAGATGGCCTGAACCCTAAAATGTGTAAGAAAGATGTACAAATTGCTAGGAACAGAAAATACCAGGCAGCAATTCATTAGTAAGAGGAGACCCGACTCCATGGCGATTCTTGGCAATGCCACTGATAGCTTACAATTAGATTTTTTTTCACAGCAAAACATAACTGCACAACTAAGCAAAAATACAGTCAGCAGTGTCACTCAGAATTATCCTAATTAATTTACAGCTAATTAAATGTGAAAGTCCTGAAGAACCATGCATTTATTAGATGAACTACAGCAAACAAGTCAAGTGCAGCCCTGATTATTGCACCAGCACAATGTTTCTACTCATCTGCACCAAGTACAAGACTTGGCTCTCTTTTCATTCTTTCTGACGCTGTTGCTAGAAAACACCTTCCTGAGAACAGGACCACAAAAGCAGCGTTTAGACAGAGAAAGGCTAGAGGCATTGCAGCTTTTCTTAGAAGGATCATCCTAAGCACACAAAGCTGCAGAAATCAAAAATGCTGCAGTTGGAAGGAGAAATGGTCCAATGAGGCATCAAAGCCGACATCTGTAGAACTGCATGGGAGGAGAGTGCAGAGGGCGTCACCGTGTACGGAGAATGACACTGTTCACTATTGTTATTTCCATCCAGGCTTCAGCTTCCAGTGTTCATTAATAGAAAATATTTCTATTCATTATTCATTAAGCAGAAAATGAATAGGGAGAAAAGTTCTGGCTGTTTTTACTCCTACCTCTGGTATTAGTGAGGTGCAGAAACCACAGGCAAGTTATTTATCACCTTGTAAGAAGACACTGCCTAAAACACAGAGGGAGAAGGCAGCGTATTTCAAGTGCCCCTAGAGGCCTCTAAGGGAAAAAAGAACTACGTAGCCTCTAGATTGGAATACAGAGAGGTTCGCTCCACTCAGATAGGTCAGGTTCTATCTGTGATTACTGTGAGATGTTACCGGGAGTGACTATGGTCACACTTCCCAGCTCTCCCCTGCCCTCATGGAAATGCACTCACTGGGATTAATGGTGTGGGGATTAAAGTTTGCCTGTGAGCCAAAAAGAAACACAGGCTCTCTCTGCTGCTTTTGTACGTTTACTTCTCTTTGCTTTGAATTATCTCATCTGTGAAAGAGGACCAAAATAGTTCTTTACTGTACCTGCAAGTGTTAGTGTGGCTCTGCAGCACAAGTACTGGAGAAGGTCATGTAAAGTGCTGCTTAGCAGGGAAGACAAAAGTCACAGCTCTCTCCTCACTGCCTTTCATCCTACAGTTTTGTGCACTTAGCTAACCTCGCTGGCACCATGATCATTAGTAAGCTGTTTCATTTGTGTTTTGACATACGCTTTTCAAATTGCATCACTAAAAACACAGCTTGTCTTTTCCATGTACTGTTGGCAGTAAATTTTATAATTTCAGCAACCATTTTGTTTTATTGTTGTGAATATTCTGAAAATCCTTGTGGATAAAAAAATGCTTTGAGATGAAATACAGAGAAGAGAGATTAAATCTTTGCATAATACTTGCTCATTAGGAATCTTCTCTTTCCATCAAGCGCCTGGTTAGGGCAGCAGAAGCACAGAGGCACCACCGTGCTGAACAAGGTATCATCTAACTCTGAAGTATTATTGCACCATCCCCTGAAATCTGTAGTTCAAGCTGGGGCCCAGGCACCTGGGGTGACTGCGTGCCCAAAATCAGCGTTCACTATCATTTGTAGCTGGAGCAGTACTCATTTTTTGGGGGATCTTTAAGGTCCCTTCCAACCCAACCCATTCTATGATTCTAGGATTCTGTGTCTGCATCTGAAACGAAACATCTGCCATCTTCAAGGTGTCCCCAAACCAACAGATGTAGGACAATCTGCTATATTAATGGCATTTTCATTCCTTCCT